>NC_079873.1:48992517-49295547 GCF_023065955.2 Ursus arctos
TGACTAACATAATATAATAAAAAAACGTTAAAATAAAAAAAAAACCAATCTCAATAGCACCTATAAAATAAGGTATTTTGCACCCATTTTATAAATGAGAATACTGAGGATGAAAGAAGTTTGACAATTGGCAAGTGTTTCAAAGCTGAGAAGTATAAAAACCAGGACTTCAACCTCAGACTTGTGACTCTGAGACCAGCATTCTTTCCACTCTAGCCCTACTCAGCACAAATTGCATTGCAAACAGAAGTTATGAATAAATATACTAAACAATTTACCATCAAAAGTGAACTCACTGTTTTTTTAACACTCTCTACTGAGACAGATTTTATTCTGTAAAATCCCTACTGGTATTTTATGTTCAAGGACTTTCATTCACATGTGACTCTTGCAATCAGTTAAAATAGTCAAATGTTCTAAAAAGAAATCCCACTGTTATAAAAAGCCTAATATAAATTTCAAGCACTTTGCAAATGAAAGAACAAGGAGTAAAGACTTTTTGACTGGCCACATTATAAAATGGTGGCTAAATAAATATTCCCCATATATATATATATATACATATATATATATATATATATATATATATTTTTTTTTTTTTTCCATAATGAGCCACTAGAGCCATTTTGTCCAACGTTTACTTTTAGGAATCTGAGAATCTCAGACCTCCAAGGAATTTTGGTAATCATTAATAGCCCCATTTAACAGGTGAGAAAACTGAGGCCCAAATATTCCTATCAAAATAATAGCAGGACGAAGACTAGAGGTTTCCTGCCTCCAAACTAGAATAAAGTTTCTTGAATTCTGGCAAATGATTAAATAAATGCTTTCATCACTGCAATCATAATATTCACCACTGAAGTCCCCTAAAAATATTTTAAGAATTCCCCATCAATCAATCTTTAATTCCATAGTCTCTACAAGGTTTGTTACTCCCTCTTTTCTCTCACACACAATTGGCAAAACCTCAGATTTTTCCCATTAATTTAATCTGTTGTCAATGGGTGGCTCTGGACCCCTATACTAAAATATATTTAGAAAAGGTGGGAGGTCTCACCCATATTCAGCTGCCAGAAATACCAGGACTGTCATGTTTTGTTTTGTTTTTCAGGCAAATTTCATGGCATTAGTTCATCCTGAAGGTCTTTCCCAAGATCATGACTGTTTGTTCCTCTCTCCCTATCAGCACCATTTGAACTGATGATTCTGTGAAGCAGTAGAGAGCAATGATGAAAAGACAGAAGACTCCTGTGCTAGACTCAGCTTTGCCTTCATGGAGCTGTGTGGCCCTGGGCAATTATCTCCCATTCTCTGGGTTGCAGCTCTCCTGGATGGATGACAAGGACCTGAAGGTCTTTTCCTGATCTAACATTTTCTGGTTCTACAAACATTTGAAACACCTTTGATGGGACCCCAGGGAAGGAGGGAAGTCTGAGAAGAGTGTCTTAAAACTCTGGCATATAGGAATATAAACCAGATGCCTTTAAGAACCAGTGAAACAGAATCCTAAGGAAACCATGAGGAAAGGAGGAGGACAGCTCCTTTGAATACAGTCCTAATCCATACCGAATTCCTCTTCCCTTCCAGAACAACAGGAGTGAATAAAGAGTTAAATATCAGTTTTTACCCAACTGCTTCAGGCAACTTTCCTTCAGCTGTGGGTTGTGGCTGGCAGTACAGAAGTGTGGGTTAAGAGTGCCATCAGTGCCTGCTGACCCAACCCAATTGCCCTCTAAGACCCTCTTGCCCATGCCTCCTACCCCCCAGAGTCCCTGACCAGACTTGAACTACCTCTGGCTGAGTGAGAGAAGCATCAAGATGCCGCCACCACTTCCTCTCTCCAAGGGAAGTCATTCCAAGGTCTCCAGGTAGAGAAGGGAGAACCACAGCATAAAATGAACTGTTGGAGGATAATACTAAACACACACACAAGTACACACTCCTTGGATGGGGGTGGGGATGAGAAAAGAGCTCTTCTAACTGAATGGGGCTCAGACCCATTTCCGGCTGAGGGTTTCTGCAGCTCTCTTTCCTTTACAAAACCCCAAGTGTGGCCAGGGTGACTCCAGCCCAGGCAAGGAAGAGCTCCAGGGCCCAGCTATGCAGTGTCCCTGAGAGTCACTCCCTGGCCCTCAAGCCCTGAGATTGGCCAGGGTGAAGGGGTGCATGCAGCCTATTTGGGGGACCATGAAGCTCTCCCATACTGCCTTCTCCAAAATCCCAGGCTTTTTGACTACCCTCGCCCTTCCAAACCCATACCAGCTCACCGGCTGCCTTCAAGACTCACAGTTCCCAGAGACCCTCTGCCAGCTCCCCTTGCCTCATTGGCTTTCCAGGTGACCCCCACTCTTATCCCACCCCAGTGGGTGTTGGGGAGTAGGTAGGGATGCGGAGGGGGCTGGAGGGGTCTTTCTTCAGCAGGCGAGCGAGCAAGGGCTCCTAAAATGGCCACAGCAAGCTCGCTACTGTCTCAAGGACAGCGGCAGAGAGGGCGGTGGGCAGAAGCCAGGGGGCTCACTGCAGGACGGCTGGTGAAGAAGCCTGGGGGCAGGGCGGGGGGGGGGGGGTTGGGGACTGAGGCTCAGGAAGGGTAAGCGGGGGTTATATGCACTCACCATTCCTGATCCGCCCCTTATCCACTGCATGGTGCCTGCGAAGTCCGGCTTCTCTGAGGCCTGCGTGGCTGGTGCGGGTTGTCACAGCCAGGCTGGGCTGGCAGGGCTGGATCAAGTGAAAGCCCAAGCGCCCCCTCCGCCTCCCCTCCTCCACAGCCCTACAGCCCAATCCCCTCCGCCCCGGACCTCCCCTTCAGTCAGGTTGTTCCATCCCAGCTGGCAGGCTCTGCCTCTCCGCCCTGCAGCTCCAGGGGTGCTTGGCTGGGAGAAGCGTAGGAGGAGGGTCCCAACCGACTGCCTTTGTCCCCTGCCAAGGCTTCAGAACTGGGAGGTGGGGTGCAGGGAGAGGATGGGGGTAAATGACCTTCACCCGGGAGAAGGCGGAGGCCACCTCTTCCTGCCCCACCCCCACCCCCCAGTGCTGTAGTTAGATGCTGTTTATCGTGGGGCTCCCCAGTTGCGCTAATTGTGTCGAGTCAGCGAAAAGTCCTCTCCAAAGTTGCCAGAGGTGTTGGGCCAACCTCTGAAATAATAAGATCCTGCCCCAGTGGAGCCCTGACAACACTCTCCTGCCTCCCTTTCCCCACCCCTCCCTCTGCATACTCCCCTCGGATCCTCTCTCCTATCGTGTACTCTTTGGGGGCTTTCATCCTCATTACTTTCGCTTCTCAAAACAACCCTGTGAACACAGGCAATAGTATCTTCATTTTACAGATAAATAAATGGAGGTTTAGAAGATGGAAGGGACCTATCTAAGGTCACATAAAAAAGATAAAGCCTCAACTTTACCCTCTGCAGCTTTCCAAGCTTCTTTTTGCTAACGCAAGAGCGCGTGCGTGCGGACGCGCCCGCGCGCGTGCGCGCGCCCGCACACAGGCACCATTCCAGGGTTCTCCCTCACATCTTCGGGAATATAAAAGGTAGCTTGTTGATGGATGAATTTTCCATTTGCTTATTTTGCTGAGAATGAGTCAAAAGAACATCAGCAAAACAGGCAAACGGAGAAACCACCCACCATGCAACCCAGGCTGACAACTTTACCGCTGCTGAGTGTTGACATTGTTAGTCACATTCACACCCATTATTATTCCATACAGTCCTTACAATTACCCTGTAAGAAGAACGTGACAGGGAGCATTAAGTAGCCCCCTCTTACACACATAAATACTGAAGCCCAAAGATTGAAAGACATTTGTCTAAGGTAGCAAGGCTAAACAAGAGAAAAATCCAAGTCTCCTGACCCACAGGGCAGGTCAGGCAAGAATGGGATTACAAAAATAAAGATTGCAGCTTCAGCAAGAGGGAATTAAAATATGCCATCAGGAAGAAGTGCCTGAAGATGATTGGTAAGAAGACATCACTGGCATGCTACACACACAAACTTATTTTCCTCTATGTCCTAGCAGATTCTCCCCACTTCATCCAAGCCATTTCTTTTGGCTAGACTGAGCTGGCCAAAGATCTGAGCAGCTGCTTTGATGAGCACCCAGTCCTGAAAGGGATAGGAGCAGAAGGTGAATTGTCCTTTGGCAGGCAAGGGATTCTTGAATCAAATAGGAGCTTATCCTGAGTAGCCTTTCAACTTCCTCCCAAGGCTGATAGTCTAGTAATTCTACAGTGGTCTCCTCACTTTCTCATCTCTGAGCCTTCACTCACACTGAGCCTCTTGGATGCACCTCCCTTGCCAACCAGCTCAGTCAGGCTATCATGACTCTAAGATTTCTTTAGGATCCAGCACTAGGCACACCGCCTCTAGGAAGATTTCCTGGAATACTCCAGGCCCTGGTTTTATCATCTTTTATCTAACTCCTATAGCACTACCATTTATCCTTCTCAATTGAAAATAATCTTTTGCTTACTGGTTGTTACAGGCTGAATTGTGTCCCCCAAATATTTTTATGTTGAAGTCTGAACTCCCAATGCCTCAGAATGTGACTTTATTTGGAGACAGCATATTTTTTTAATTTTATTTCTTAAAGATTTTATTTATATATTTGACAGAGAAAGCAAAAGAGCACAAGCAGGGGGAGCAGCAGAGGGTGAAGGAGAAGCAGAGGGAGAGGGAAAAGCAGGCTTCCCACTGAGCAGGGAGCTAGATGATGCAGGGCTCCATCCCAGTACAGTGGGATCATGACCTGAGCCGAAGGCAGAAGCTTAACCAACTGAGCCACCCAGGCGCCCCAAGACAGCATCTTTAAAGAGATAATGAAGTTAAAATAAAATCACTAAGATAGACTCTTATCCAATATATCTGACGTCCTTATAAGAAGAGGAAATTTGGACATAGATGGGTACAGAGGAAAGACCATGTGAAAAGAAAGGGAGAAGGTAGCCATCTGTAAGCCAAGGAGAAAGGCCTCAGAAGAGACCACCTTGATCTTAGACTCTTAGCCTTCAGAATTTTGAGAAAATTAATTTCTGTTGTTTGAGACACCCAGTCTTTGGTACTTTGTTATGACAGTCCTGGCAAACTAGTACACTGGTCATGTGCACATTTTTCTATGTCTTGTCATTTAAATGGAATTATAAGGTGTTTTTTTTTTAAATCAGGGACAATGAATCACTCACCTTGGTATTTCCTACAATGGTGACTGTCACATAGGAGATATCCAATAAAAACCTGGATTTTTTTTTTGAGGGATACATTCATTCAACAATATTATTGAACCCCTATGTACCAAGCATTGTGATAGATGTTCAGGATGCAAGACAAATTTCCTCATGGACCTACAATCTACTTTGAATGGAGGAAAAATAGACAACAAATGAGTAAACAAACAAAATAATTAAAGGTTGATATATGCTTTGAAGGATTATAAACCAATTTATGTGATAGTGAGTCGTCCTGGGATTATAGAAGTTGTCTATATCAATTATAATCCAGTCAAGAAAATAGAAATCACCCTAGATCTTTTAAAGAGAGAGCATTTAATACAGGAAATGCATCTTACCTGTGGGGCTAAAAAGTCAGACAGGAGATGGCGAGGAAATCCAACATTTAGCAACAACAGAAAACTGCTACCACCCCTAGGGCTAGATAGATAATGGGAAAGGTAATGTTGACAGAACCCAGAAACTTGTGCTAAACTGAAGCTAAAAGCATGGGGTAGGGGGCCTGATGGTTCAGAAGCCATGAATGGAGGAGTATTTAAACGGATGATGGAATTGTGTAGGAGATATAGCCATTTCCAGAATATACCTCTCTGAAGCATACGGGTGGGGAATAAAGGAAATACCCTGGTTTCTTCCTTCTACCTGCTCACTAAGCTCCCTCAGGTGTCTCCCATTGGACAGAAGAAGTGAGACAACAAGGGAGCCTAAGAAATTTAATGTGCAGAAGAAGAGTGGAGAATGGATCTGAGAGAAGACAGCCCTGTGTTAATGTATGTGCCTAGAAACTCTTTCAAAAGAATAAATGTTGATCCCAGAGGCATAGAGGCAATTGAATCCAGTATGTCTTATGTACCTATGAACAGTTAGAGGTGATATAATGTAGTAGGTAAGAGTATAAGCTCTAACTCCAGAACTGCTTGGATTCAATTATTGGCTTTGCTACTTACTTGGGAAGGTTATTTAATGTCCTCTATCTTGATAGTTTCCTTATCTGTAAAATAGGGATAATAATAGTGTGTGTTTCATAAGATTTGATGAATTCATCCATGGGAACAAAGCATTTACCACAGGGTCTGGCAACCAGTAAACATTCAGGACAGGATAATAGAAATTTGGAAAAGAGATTTCCACAATCTCCTTGTCCTAGACCTCTCCCTTGAAGCCCTGTGATCTCTTAGAAGCCTATTTGGTACTTAGCCTGGCACCAGCTCTCCAGTGGACAAGAACCAAATGCTGCCTTCTCTTCAGCCATGAGCAGCTTAAGGAGCAGGACAATCTTAGGAAAGTCCCCTGTCTACCGTGTTTTCTTTATTTGAGTCCATAGTGATTCAAGGAACCCAGAGGCAAGCTGGTCCCTACCTGTGTGCAGAGCTGAGTGAAAAGCTGAATTCACTACTGATGGGTAACCTGAGACAGCACCCAGTTTCTTTGTGTCTCAGGTTCCCCAACCATACAATGAACACACTAATTACTATTTACCTAATAGTGTTAAGCAATCACTTATCCATAGATCAGAGTTGGCAAAGATCTTAAAGATTATCTCCTCCAACATTGTTATTTTACAAATGAGAAAATATAGCTCCTGGGAATGAAAGGGACTTCCAAAATCATAAAGTTAGTGGCTGAGCTGGACTGAAAACTCAGACTCCTGATTCTCAACAGTGAGTGGAATGCAATAGTAAAAAAAAAAAAAAAAGGATAAAAATTAGAAGTACACAACTACTATAATGCTAGTATTGAGATCCTAAGGCTAACATCTATACTATAACCCAAGTTGTTTTGAAAAAATGATATTATTTAGTACATAGATCACTACCTATTCTTATTCATTCATTTGTAAATTTAATAATAAACAAGTAAATAAGGTAAATAAATAAATATGCTAAAACAGATGGTGATAAGTGCTATGAAAGAAAGTGAAAAGTTAGTGGGGGAGGGGAGAGAGAATTTAGATAAAGAAGGATTCTCCAAGGAGATGACATTTAGTTGAGGCCTACAGGCTTAAAGTGAGCCTGCTAAATAAAGCGGTAGGGAAAATGTATTCCAGGCACAGAAAACAGAAAGTCCAAAAGTCCAAAGGTTTGAATGGGCTTAGTGTCCCAGGAATTAGAAGCACAACGAGGCTGAAACCCAGAGAGAAAGGGGAAGAGTTATAGGAGACAAATTTGACAGAAACCAGGTCACATACAGCCTTGAAAGTCACAGTAGAAAATTTGTATTTTAATCCTAGGACAACAGAAAGAGAGGGAAGGTAATTGAGTGGTTTTAGGCAAGAGAATAAATTGATTTGATTTACATTTGTAAAAAAGGTTGCTGTGTGGTAAACAGATTAAAGAAGAGCCAAGAGGTTGAAACTGTTGCAGCTATTGTCATCCGGGGGAGAGATGATGTAAATGGATTGGAAGGTCAATGAAGACAACAGACAAAGATAAACATTCTTAGGATATATTTTAGATGTAGAAACACCAGAACTTGGCGATGGGTTGGATGTGGAGTGTGAAGGAATGGAAAGAGGAATTATAGATGACTCCAGGTTTTTGGCTTAAACAACTGGATAGATGGTGGCATCATTTGCTGATGTGGGAAGAGTGGAATAAGTGCAAGTTTGAGGAGGGGAAGAAAGCAAAACTTCCATTTTGGATGTATTAAAAACTGTGAACTGTCAATTAGTCATATTAGAGGAGATGTAAGAAAGACAATTGAATACACAAGCCTGGAGCTCAGGAGAGAAGATCTGCCTGGAGATATACATTTTGGAGTCATCATCATATAGATGGTATGTATGTATGCATGCGTGTGTGTATGTATGTATGTATTTATTTATTTATATTTCAATTCAATTAGCTAACATATAGTACATCATATAGATGGTATTTAAAGTCACACAACAGGATGTGATCATCTAGGGAGAGAGTATAAATAGAAAAGTGCCCTAACCAAGTCTTGAGGCTCTCCAACAATTAGACTAGAGTTGAATAGAAAAGAAGGATAAAAATGGAGACCGGGAAGTAGTGGTCAATAAGGTAGGAAACCAGAAGAAATTACATTCAGGTGAAAAAAGTTTTAAGGAATGACATTGAGAAGTTGAATGGATGATGACAGATATGTCCATTGTATTGGCAGCATGGCTGCCATTGATGGTTTTAACAAGAGTAGCTTCATTGGCACAAGGGTAACAGAAGTCATTCCGGGGTACTTGAAGAGTGAATAAGAGGGGGGAAAGTGAATGAAGGTAAAGTGGAGACAAGTTCAGAGAACTCTTTGAGAAGTTCTGCTCTGAAGGGAATAAGAGAAATAGGGTAATATTTGAATGGGTATATAAGGAAGCATTTTTTTTTCTTTCAACATGGGGTTAGGAGCATGCTTATATGATTATGGGAATGAGGAGAGTCTGACAATACAAGACCTTGCTACTTGAAGCATGGTCTACAGATCAACAGCATCATCATCACCTGGGTACTTGTTATAAATGCAGAACCTTGGGCCCCATCTCAGACCTACTGAATTTGCACTTTAGCTACATCCCCAGGTGATCTGCATGTACACCAAAGTCTGTAAAGCATTGGTGTAGAAAAGGGGATACTTGCAAGAGCAAAGTCCTTGAGAAGGTGGGGGGATGGGGCCCAGAGAAAATATTTGCCCTTGACAGAAACAGGGCCACCTTGTACACTCTAGCAGGAAGAAAGAGAAAGTGAGTGAGGGTACAAGTGCCAGTGGGCCTATAGATTTGGTGAATGAAGGAGGAGGGAATGCCCCTAAAATGGTATCTATTTCCTCAAAAAAGAGACAAAGCTAAGTGAAGAATATGGAAGGAATCATTGGAAATTACAGGAAAGAGGAACAGGTATGAAATAGTCCTCTCAGAGCAGTAGTTCTCAACCTTGGCTGCACACTGGAATCACCAGGGGTATTTAAAAAATTGTCTAAATCCCACCTTCAGGGATTATGACTTAATCAGAATGAGGTATGGCCTAGGCATCAGGATTTTTATAAGATCCTTAGATGATCCTAAATGTGCAACTGGGGTTGAGAACCACTGTCTTAGAGAAAATGGAAAAGCAAACATATCAGTGACATATAGTAGGGTTTGCAGGAAATGAGCTGGAAAAGCAGGGCAGTGATCAGAGAAGAGATGCCTGAAATCAAGATTCTGGAGGAAATCCGGATCTAGGGTATTACCATAGGAGTTTTCTAGCTGTAGTAAGATGAAGAAAGAGATTTTTGAAAGTGAGGCCACAGTTGAATATGACATCTAATAGGGAGTGTTGAGGTTTGGGAGACAAGGGAAAGATGAAGACAGTGATGATCCAGGAGTTAAAGTCTTCAGTGAGTAAGGAAGAATGTCCAGAAAGACAATCTGTCAGCCAAGAATTATGTGTAAAGTACCTACTATGTGCCAGGTTCTGTTCTAGGTACTGGAGACACAGTAGTGAGCAAGACACACTTGGTCTCTATCCTCAAGGAACTTATATTCTAATGAAGGGATTTAGACAATGAACCCAAAAACCAGTAAATAATCTTAGATATTGAATAGCTACAATAATAATAAATAAGGTGATATAATAGAAGGTAATTGAGGAAGAAAGACACCGTCTTATCTAAATGGTCAAGGAAGGCCTCTCTTAGGAGGTGACATCTGAGTTGACACCAGAATGATGAGAAGAAATCAGTGATGCAAAGATCTGGAGGAAGAGCATTCTAAACATGAAGGAATGACAAAAGCAAAGGTTCAAAGATGAAAATGAGACTGATATGTGCAAGGAGCAGAAGAAGGTCAGCATGGCAGAATATAGTGATGTGTAAGACAGTGGTGGGAGATGATGACAGAGAAGTAGTCAGGGCCAAAATGTCAGGAGATGGAAGTAAAAAGAAGGGATAGTGGGTGGCAGAGGCAGATGGCATGTGCTTCCAAGAAGCTAGGAGTTGTGAAGACAGGAGATGAAGAAATGGGAAACATGATAGATGTCATCCCAAATAAGCTAACACAGGAAAGAATTCAAAGTAAGATGTTAGTGTAATAGTAAAAGTATGTATAGATTAATCTAGTTTAGACTTTGAAAAGTAAAATTTAGCTGGATGAATTCTTAAGGTCATCTATCCCCTAGCTACTACTCAAAGTTTGGGGCTCAGACCAGCAGCATCAACATCACCTGGGAACTTAATACAAATGCAGAATCCATGCCCACCTCAGACCTACTGACTAGCATTAGCATTTTCACAAAATTCCCAGTGATTCACATGCACATTAAAATGGGAGAAGCCCAGCTCTAGACCAAACTCTTATCAGTATGTTGAAGATAAGTTTGAGATAAGTTCTTTTGCCTCAAAAAGAATAGGAAACATCTTCATCTGTATTTAGATTAATAGTCAGAGATGTTGAGGACAGTCAATGTTCCTAATTTGGGGAAGAAGATTTGCTGGGCATATGGGCTCCCATTTTTTCTGTGGGAATATCAGCTAAAACAGTCATTCACCTGGGAATGCAATTCCTCATCCCTAGGTTTCCCAAGCACCTACCTGACCCTATAGACTCAGGCCAGACAAAAGACTCAGTACACTCTACAGCCATTTGGAGCAAGCTCCAAGCAGTTCAGGGAAGGGCAGAGAGCAAGTAGCTATACTTGTTTTTCTTCAGGCCTCAACAGGCAGAGTGTGGAAACAGGGTGAGATGCTGCTTAATGGGCTGCTACAGAAAGTACCATCTTGGAATGCAGGGGGCCTTGGCCCAAAAGCCTCCCCACAGGGCTACTTCAGCTTGATCATAGGGACCAGACAGATGAAAATCATATTCATTCCACTGTGGTTAGGGACCCATTAGTTATTCTCCTCCTCTAAGCTCTCCACGGGTTCTTTACTCTCAAGTTAGTATAAATGCCTTAAAGTTTACCTCATCCACTCCTTTCCAAGCACTCACCCCTTTCCTCTTTAGCTCCTTCTTCTCTTTCCCCCATGTCATGCCTTCAGCCTCAAACAACTTCTTGTGTATCTAAGAAATTTGCTTTCCAGTCCACTCTTCATTTTCAGTACAAAGGCAGGAACAGAAATAATTTCATAAGGAGTTTCAATTAGATGAGCAGATTTAACCCCCATTTAGGTTGAAGTGTTGCTTAAACCACTTGGGCAGATTCAGGACCTGCAGAGCTCACAAACAATATGTATCTGCTTAAAAATTCTTAGGCAAGGCAAACTCACATGTTCATGTCCAATCTTATAAAATGATGAGCTTCCCATCATTGAAGTCATCCAAACAAAGTCTGGGAGAGTACCTGCCAGACATGCTGTAGAATGAATCCTCCATCAATGGAGGGCTGTGCTAGAGAACCACGCAAAGAAGTCAGCGAACCAAGACGAGAAGAGCACTGGACTGGAAGTCAGGTGACTGATAAATTGCTGGACAAGACACTCAGTCTCTTCATCTGTCAAATGGTATTGTTAGAGTTTCTTAATGCTTTTTGACCTGTGCTTTTATAGAATGTAGGGAGGGTCCATCAGAGGCTACTTCTTGCCCTGTGGGACATGCAGGGATTGCTGGGCCCCATTTCAACCAGAGTGGTTCTCTTTTCTTCTGCTTAATACATTAAGCTTCTGGGTAAGATTGTGATTAAATAAAGAGTCCCTGCTGCTAAAAACAAACAAACAAGCCTAGACTACATCAGAGGCTGTAAACAGAAGTCTGGCCAACAACTCACCACAGTGTTTTAAGTTTGTTGGATGTTAAACTAATATTATATTATATTATTATTAATATAATTATATATATAATTTTTAATCAGAATATTTCATTTAATAATCTAGAATTCCAGCTTCTTTTAAAACATCAGAAGATGTGGTAGCCCTGGTCTAGTATTCTTACCTTGCAACAATTAGCTGGAGCTGGGTGACAGCTGCCTCTTTTAGAGTCAGAGTCCCTCCCTACAGGTCCCTCCCTAGCCTCTGCAGCTATCTGAGTGGTGATCTCTGCCCTCTAGGGCTCTAAGACCTTCAGCTTCTTTACCCCCTAAAGTTCCAGGCAAACCCAGAATGGGTTGCTCTAGGAAAGACAGTGCCTGTAAAGGGATATAATCTATGCAGAACAGGGCTTTTCAAACTTTAATTTTCACAGATGTTCTTGTTAAAATGAATATTCTGATTAAGTAAGTGTAGGGTGGGTCCTGAAGTTCTGCATTTCTAAGAAACTCCCAGGTGATATGCTGCTGGTCCATGGATTAAAATTACAGAAGTAAGAAGATTGTAGAAAGAGCAAGAAGCAGAGAAGCAAGAGCCGTGGCCTCCAGCCCCAGCTTCCACTGACCTTCATTCACTGCACTGGGGAAACTGCTAAACCTCTGTTCAATAGGCCTAGTAAACCATTCTCCAGGGAGGTGGTAAAAAGAGAAAAAGAGATTCCCTTCGTCAGAGGAGTGCTTGACCTGGAAAAACATCACAAAGAAAGCGGGCAAGGTATCTCCTTAATGGAAGATAAGGCTCATTTTAGGGGATCTGCCCTCCCCAACCTGGGATGGCTTGAGTGACCTTTCAGGTTTGAAGTGCTGACTCCTGAACTCGAAGGGAAACTTGTTCTGTTGGTGAAGATCCTGAGGAGGGTCAGGGAGAGAAGGGAGAAGAGAAAGAGAGAGATAAAGAAGGAGAAAAAGAAGGGGAGGAAGTTGAAGAGGTGGATGAGAAGAAAAGGGAGAGAAGAAAGAAGTGAGTACAGAGGAGGAAGAGATGGAGAGGAAAAGGTAGGGAAAAGAAGGAGGAGGAAGAGGCAGTGGTACATGAAAAGGAAGATGAAATTAGGATGAAGGGGGAGAAGGGAGAGGAGGAGGGGGGAAGAGGGGAGCTTACAGGATCAAGTATCAAGTCTGAGGCTTTTCCTAAAGTTTCCTTCCTTGTTAGACACTTCCATCCTCATTTGCCCCTCCTCACAATAGGACATCCTCACAGCAGGATCCTAAGGTCCCTTTCCAGCTCTAAAATTCTATGATCTTCTGAAATGCTATGGCAACAGGATGAGCTGGCTCCATCCAGCCTGGCCTCCCAGCTTGCCTATGACGAACTGTCTCCTCTTCCTTACCCATAGGTAAGGAGCCACCCACACATACCCATGCTTCCTCTTTCTGCTGTGGATGAATTCACAGAGTTCATTAGGCTGCTATGGAAGCCCTGAGGTGAGGGGCAAACCAGGAAGGAGGAGAGAAGACATCACCTCTACACTACACATATATAATTAATTGCCACGTCCCGTTGCCTCTACCCCAATGCCATTTCTTCTGTGTGCCCCCTCCTTTACACACCCATAACCACTACTCCAGGTCAGGCCCTCATTCATGTCTCTCCTAGACCATTATATCAGCCTCCTAGGTGTTGACCTACCTCCATTTTTGCTGCCCTCCAATCCATTCTCACACTGCTGCCAGTTAGAACCTTAAAGTATTGCTTGATCCTCCTCTGATGAAACACTTTTAATAACTCCTCATTGCTTACAAGACAAAGTTCAAACTCTTTAGGAAGATATTCACAATTCTCAACAACCTGGCCTAAAATCCTCTTCTAAATGCTCTTCAGTCTTTCTACACATCTGCATTGTCCAGCTCATATGCTTTTTTTTTTTTAACATCTGAGAATTTCATTTTCCCTGCTTCTGTTTGTGTAAATCCTAGTCACCCTTCCAGGTTTGGCTCGAAAGCAATCTCTTTTATAAAGCTTCAGCTCAAGTTGAAATCCCACTCCCGTTCTCTGTGTGCTCATGACATTTCATGGGCACCCTTTTTTATGCCACTTGCTACTGCTTTCTTTATGTAGTTAGCTGTTTATATGCTTGTCTCCCCCACATAATTTTGCTTCCCCATAGCCTCTAGCAGAGCACCTAGTGTTGAAGGGTTCAGAAAATGCTTGTTGAATGAATTTATGCTCAAAGAAGAGAGCACAAAAGGCTGAGCAGATTCTGAGAGGAGCAGCGTGAACAAGAGAGGGTTTAACTTTCACCTGGCATTCTGAGGCATGCTAAAAGTGCCTCCATCTTCCCCCCACCATGACTCTCTTGAGTTCTCACATTCCATATTTAGAATGACCCTCTTTGAAGCTAGAGCATTTTGGAGGTCTCTGAGAACTACAAATAGCCTTAAAACGGGGCACCCACCCTAAAGCAGTGATTTTAAAAGGGTAGTTAGCAAGCCTTTAATGAATGGTGAAGTGGACTCATTTAGGTGGTAAAAATCAATTAAGCATGTCCTGACTAGCTTTGTTTTTTTTTTTAACTGAAGAGAAAATGTCAGACTACAAAACAAATAGTAAGAGTATTATTTCATGGAAAGTCTGTTTCAATTTCATGTGTTAGTTGTGATGTAGACTATATATTTTTTTTAACGTGGGTCACAGAACAGTTTGAAATATGCTATACTAAACCAACATCAGCTAGCAGCAAGATAAATACTTGAGCTAGTTACTTTACCTCTCTGAATCTGTTTCTTGATCTGAAAACAGGAATAATAATAATAATACCTATATCAAATAGTTGCTGTGAGGAGTAAACAAGTGACTGTACATAAAGCCTTTAGCCCAGTGCCCTGGCATGTATTAGCTCTGGTGATGGTCATTAACTAGGGATTGGAGGTAGGGGTAAAGTTAAAGGGATTACAGTAAGAACCTCCAAGGATGGTGAAAGACCTTGCTAGACTTATTGCAGGCCACATGGACTAATACCAATACACAATAGATATAGATATGATGCAAACTATATACAGTAGTCACACACACACACACACACACACACACACACACATACACACACTCATGTACCTAATGGCCCCACACAACCTTTATTCTCTACCAGCAGCCGGGTGTGCCTGTTGCTTCACACCTGTAAGGAATCTGATCCTGTCATAGAGGGAGATTTTGGGGTATAATATCCAAGATGGCCAGGTGGAAAATGGGGCCCATTTTGGGGGGAGGATTGTGTTAGGAGCAGTGAAAATATGCTAGTCTCCAAAGCTCAGGGCTTGGACTGAAAAAGTCTCATGAAACACTGGCAGCCAGGCAAATGAAATATAGATAGGAATAAGACCACTTGCCTATTTTCTACCACTCTTTCCCTCCTTTTGGGGTGTGATTCCTCTGTGAACTTACCTCTGGATGCTTTCAGGGTAGTTAGGTCTATTTTATATTCTTGGAGAGAGGAAAAGCAATATAAGGAGGCACTGGGGGAGAGCAGTTATTTTCATTTATTTAAAAATATTTATTGGGTAGCTTCTATGTGCTAGGTACTTCCTGTTCCTGGCATTCGGGATTTTTTTGTGGTTGAAACAGTTAAAATCCTTGCTTTTATGGAGCTTATATTTTAGCAGGGAGAGACAAATAACAAAGAAACAAACAAATGAATAACACTTATGGTATGTCAGATGGTTATAACTGCTGTTGAGGGGGAAAAAGCCACAAGGATAATGGGAGTAGCAAGTGTGCAATTTTTACAAGGATAGTGAAGGACAATCTCACTGAGAAAGAGACATGTGGACCAGACCTGAGGTAAGAACACAATGAAGATATCTGAGGCCAGAGTGTTTTAGGTGAAAGGAATAGCAAGCAAGGCCTTAAGGCTGGAGTGTGTCTGGTGGCTTTGAAGAAGAGGGGAGAACAGTGTGACTGGAATGGAGTGAGCACTGGAGACTGTGGTGGGAGATAAGATCATGGAGGTAACTGGGGTCTGATCATGTGGGGTCTTATAGTTTATTGTGAGGATTAGGCTTTTACTCTGAGGGAGTTGGGAGGCACATGAAGGGTTTTAAGTAGAGGAGTGACATGTGACATGATTTGACTTAAGTTGACTCTGGCTACTGTGTAGAGAATTGACTGCGGGAGGTAAAGGGATGAAACAGAGAACAGTAAAGAGAATAATGTAGTTCTCCTAGTGACAGATGATGGTGGTTTAGATTAGGGTGGTAGCAGGGGGGTTGTGAGAAGTAATTGATTCTATATGAATGTTGAAGGTGGAACAAATAGGATTTCCTGAGGGATTGGATGTGGGGTGTGAGAAAAAATGAATCATCAAGGATTTTGGTCTGAGCATCTAGAAGGAAGCATCTAGAAGTTATTATTAATAGAGGCAGAGGAGAGTGCAGAAGAAGCAGATCTGGGGGTCTTATAAGAGCTCAGTTTGGGACATATTAGGTTCACAATGCTCATTAGATATCCAGGTGGAGTTGTTAAATAAGCAGTAAGATATATGAGTCAAGGGAGGCCATGCTAGAGGTATAAATTTGGGAGGCATTAATGTATAAATGTTATTTAAAGCCATGAGGCTAGATGAAGTCACCAAAAAAGGAGTATAAATGGAGACGAGATCCAAGGACTGCACCCAGGGGACTTCTAACATATAGAGCATGGGGAAATGAGAAAATAGCATAGGAATCCAAGAAGGAGTAATCAGTGAGGTAGGAATGAAACCAGAAGCATGCGGTGTTCTGGAAACCAAGGAAGACAGCATTTCAAGGATGAAAGAGTGGTCAACTTTGTCAAGTGCTACTGAGAAAGGTTCTTTTAGGGATCAGACAGAGATCTAGCCCCATGGCAAGCTGATGCAGCAGCGGTATGTGTTCTCAGGGAAGAGGAAATGTTTGTTCCTTAACTAACAGCTCCGTGAGTGGCCTGTATAGAGGTAGTGTGGCATCAAGTTTCCAGTCTGAAAGGCACACGGACCTGAGCTGGATTAGACAGCAATCCTGTATGATTGGTGTGCCATCTGAGGGATATGATACAGAAAGTAGAGCAGCTGGAATAGTGAGCCACTACCTGGCCCATCAGTCACAGATGTAGGGAGTAGTTATGTATAGGGTATAATCAGAAGCATACTAGAGAGGCTTCACTCCTCTATCATGCCTCTCCCATAACAAGACCAATTCTAGGCTTTCTTAATTATTTAACATATACTACATGTGAGGCAACGTTCTAACAACTTACAAAATAATAGCTCGGCGAATCCTCACAACAACGCTGTGAGATGAGTTCTGTAATCATCTCATTTTTACAGGCAAAGAAACTGAGGCAGAGAGAGGCTTAGTGACTTGCTCAATTGCACAGTTAATGAGAGATCAAGCCAGGATTTTAACCCTGCTGTCTCCAGTGTACATGTTCTTAACCTTCTACACCAGGCATTAGCAGGTTTAGGTTAAATCCTGCCCATGGCCTGTTTTTATACATTTTTGTACATTTCTAAAGCGTTGTTTAAAAAAAAAAAGAAAGAAAAATATGCAACAGGGACATAACGTGGCTTGCAAAGTCTAAAATATTTACCCTCTGGCCTTTTAAAGAAAAAGTTAATCAGCACTGTTATACACTATAAAATGGAAAAGATAATATCTCTAATTTGATTGTGAGTAGATCAAATGATATATTTTATCTAAAGTACCTGCAGGTACTCAAAAATAGAAGTTTCCTATTATTAATTTTATACTCATTCTGTCATCAGCTCTCTGTTTCCTGCACTCTTCCCGAAGAAATTCCTCTTATATTTGACTCATTCCAAGCCCCCCATATTCTCCCCACAATCTTTGCTAAGAGTTATCAGAAATAATTGAACTAGACAGTGATACCAACCATTATTAGTTGAACGTCACCCTTGAACACAGCACATTAAAAAAATGTTGAGTTCAATAGGACTTTCAGTTACCTTAAAATTTCTAAGTGAATTGGATGAAGCAAATAGGTTTCATCTAAGGAAGTCTTGACAACAAATAATAAATAAGTGACTAGATATTTTCCCAGATGACATTTCCAGAGATGGTAAATCAAAATATGATGGGTTGTAGCTCCCAAAAAGTAAAATTTAAAGTAGACATCTGAAAAGCTTTGAAGAAAGTAATCTCTCATTTGGATATTAAATATAAGGAAAAAATCATAGAACATCAAGGCTCAAAGACTCCACAGAAAATCTTTAGTCAAATATCTCCAGATTAAAGATGGGGAATCTGAAGCCCAGAGACAGGAAGATACTTACATATGTGGTCATACAGTATATCTGGGGCTAGAATCTTGCTCTCCAAATGTATTCTTTCTATTTACACCGATTGTTGAAAACTAGTGTCCTGGGGCTAGATTCTATGTTTAGTTTATCCCACACATTTAAAAAAAAGCATTTAAAAACCAGAATATTGCACAAGAAAATCTGGATTTCCAAATTCCATTGAACAAAATCAGAAGATCTGGAAAAATAGGTCCATTTTCCCAAATGGCCAAGATCCAGTGGAACTGAGTAGTGGCAGCCTCATTCAGTAGTAGTGGTAGTAGTAGTAGTAGTACAATGCTCCCCCACCTCTCTCAAATACATTCAACCTGCAGTATCTGTCATATAACTTACCAACCAAGCCTCTTATAGGCCTCTGTGGTTGACCTCCTAAACCCTAAACCTTGTTGCATCCTCTCAAACAAGAAATAGAAGCTCCCTTCCCAGAGTTCTCAGGAAGAACATGAGCTAAGTAAGCAGGGCCATGGACTATGAATGGTAAGAAGCTTGTTTCCCCCTTTTAACCATTGTGGTAGAGAGACTACCTACCAAAAATCTATTTTCCCTTCTCTTGAGTATGAATATGCCCAGCCTCTTTTGTTACTAAGAGTGGCAAATAAGAGGTCAGTGGAAGTTTTTAGGTAGAGCTTCCAGGAAAACTCCTTAAAGTGGCAATAGTCATGGGCAAAGGGGTGTGGGATATATACACTTCCAATTATGGAATGAATAAATCATGGGGATAAAAGGTACAACATAAGGAATATAGTCAATGATATTGTGAGAGTATTGTATGGTGACAGATGGTAGTTACACTTGTGGTGAGCATTAACAGAATGTATAAACTTGTCAGACACTTTGCTGTGCACCTGAAACTAATGTAACACTGTGTGTCAACTATAGTTTGACTTAAAAATAGTGACAGGTAGCATATGACATTTGTGCCCTTCCCAATGTTTACAATATGGATGTAATGTCTGGAGTTCCAGTAGCTATCTCACAACCTTGAGGATGAAAACCATCTGCTAAGGGTGATGGAGTCACCATACCAGCTTTGAATGACCCACCTCTAGATCTTTTTTACATGATAGAAAAATATCTGTCTTATTTAAGCCACTGTTATATCACATTTCTGTTACTAGCAGCTAAGTGTAATTCCTATCAGATAAAATAAGCATAAAAGTTCTTGGCCTTGGGGTGGTAAAGATAAATGCTGGGCAGAACCACATAATTAGGTCTAACCCTAATAACTGTCATATGTTTGTAAAACACCTTTAAAAATAAGCATTTTTCCCTTGGTCCTTCCTCCTGCCCTAGGCAGTTCATTTCTTTTTCATAAATTATACTTTTTACCTTTTTTGCCTCTAGTCAACTATACATACCAGCTCTCAAATAAATGCCTACTTACTTCATTCACCTTAGTAGACAGGTAAGCCTGGCACTGCGCTAGGCAGTGGCTTAAAAACAGTTGAACAAGACTCTATCCCAATCTGATTGGAACATCTGTAGCATAGTTGGGTGGATAAGAGTATAAACTCAGGAGTTAGATTGTCTGGGTTCAAATTCTAACTCCACCACTTCTTAACTGTGGGACCTTGAGATCCTACTTAAACTGCATGCTTTAGTCTCCTTGTGTGTAAAATGGAAATAGTAATACTCTCTATTTCAGAAGTGTCATTGTGAGGATTAACTGAGGTTAATACATGTTAAACACTTAGAATAGTACCTGACACATGATGTGGTAAGCAGAATAAAGGTCCCCCAAAGATGTCTATGTCCTAATTCCTGGAACCTATGAATATGTTAGATAATATGACAAAGGAGAATTAAGGTAGCAGATGGAATTAAGGTTGTTAATCAGTCACTTTAAAACAGGGAGATTATCCTGAGTTATCCAGTGGACTCATGTCATCCCAAAAGTGCTTAAATGTGGAAGAGGAAGGCATAGGAGTTGATTCAGAGTGATGTGGTATGAGAAAGATTTGTCCTGCTATTGCTGGCTCTGAAGATGGAAGGTAGCCAAGAGCTAAGGAATGCTGGCAGCCTTTGGAAGCTGGGAGAAGTAGAAAACAGATTCTCTTCTAAAGCCTTCATAAAGGAATGTGGTCTTGCTGACACCTCAATTTTAGCTAATGGGACCCACTTCAGACTTACCTTCCATGACTTTTAAGATAATAAATTTTTGTATATTAAACCATATTTGTGGTAATTTGTTCAGCAGCAATAGAAAACCAATACACTTGGTAAATGCTCTACAAATGATAAATACAAAACTAAATGACTCTTTTAAAAAAGATTTTATTTATTTTGAGAGAGAGAGAGAGTGCACCTGTACATGGCAGCAGGCGGGGGGGGGGTGCTGGGGAAGGAGCAATGAAGCAGAGGGAGAGAAACAAGCAGACTCTGCACCCCACCACAGAGAGCTCAGACCCCTCAGACCCTGAGAGGGAGGGGAAGGGTGTGCAATCTCAAGACTGTGAGATCAGGACCTGAGCCTAAATCAAGAGCCTGATGCTTAACTGATCTTAATCCAAACTTGTGTTCGCTGAAAAAGTGAAGACATTTTTCATTTGATCCATGCAAACTATCACTATTTCATAGTTGGAGAAAAAAATTCCAGAAACAAGTAACTGACTTGCCTAAGCTCATCCAGTGAGTTAGCGGCAGTGAGCTTTCCCCCTTACCTGACATCTGTGGCTGGCTGTGTGGCTAGTTTGTTGACTTGTCTTCCCAGCTCCAGCAGTGACAATTTTGTAGACAGACTCCCACATCTGCTTTAACTAAGGTGTGGAATTTGGTTGCTAAGCCATGCAATTGGTTGCTGGGCTTCCTTCCCTCATTCAGTCCCAATATACTTCAACAACTGGAAGTTAATAATCTGCCAGCAAATTAAATTTGGTGAAAAGATCAGAGAGCATGTTAATTGGGAACTAGGTGACCCAAACTCGTATCAGAGGACTGAGTGACCTTCTACCAAGTATACCCCCAGTGTGGGCTGCTACTTCCCCACCAGAAGCATGAATTCTGGGACCTCTGTAAATATAAAGGGGGCTACATGCATTTCCTTGAACTACTAAGAAACATCTTCATGCTTTCGCCTAAGCACTTCTCTGCCTCAAATGACCTAAGCTCATGTTACCCAGAGTGTTATAGTTAAGAGATGATTACAGGTGGTGGAGCCCTTATTACATAAGGGCAGATGTTCTTACCCCTGGCTGTATATAAGAATCACCCAGGAACTTTGCAAAGACACAGATGCTGGAGATCCACCCCCAAAATTCTGACTGACTTGGTCTGAATGGGGCCTAGGCATGAGTATTAAAAAAAAAATCCCCAGGTGATTCTCATATGCAGCCACTTATGAGCATCAATGGGGTAGTGATTCAGAATACGGACCTGCAGCTCAAAGCCCAGCTCTGATACTCATTATTTGTACAACTCTGGGCAGGTTGCCTAACCCCTCTGGGCTATGGCTTCTCCATCTTTAAAAGAGGGAAGACAGGTTGGAGTTAAGATGTCAGAGGAGTAGGGGACCCCTTTTTCAGCTGGTCCCCTGAGTCGAGTTGGATAGGTACCAGACCAGCCGGAGCATCCATGGAATCAGCCTGAGACGCAGGAAGGTACATCTGGATCTCTACAAATGAACATCTCCAGCACAGAGTATTGAGGTATGAAGCGGGGAGCCATGAAAACGTGCACAGATATCGGAAGATAAACGGAAGGGGAGGGAGCCACTGCGTTCGGGCGACGGGAGGAGGTAGCAACCTGCACGGGGAGCGGGAGGACTCACAGACTGGCACCAGCAAGAGAGCAGACTGAGACCATGAGCCGGGGAACATGTGCCACCAGACTGAAACGGAGCTCCAGTGTGCTCACTGGAACCAGACTGAGACCAGGAGCTCCGGGAGCACGCGGGGGTGGCGGGTGGCTGGAGGCTGGCAGTTTTAGAAACACAAAGGACAGAGACAAGCCAGCCCTGAAAGTGAGGGCTGGGATTCCAGGTGTGGGGCGCACATCCCAGGACGCTGCAGGGTTGAGCAGCACCAACAGTAACAGAGTTAAAGTGGCCAGAACATCACTGGAGAAGAGTCCGCTATCCCTCTGTTCTGAGACAGAGGCTGAGATTCGGCCACTGCTGCTCTGACTCTCAGAAGAGGCACAGCAAACTGCCAGGGAAAGCCACCAGAGAACAAAAGCCAGAAATACCGGCTCACAGTGTGCCCATCCCCATCCCCCCAAGCAGGGGACACGAAGACTCTACCCGAACAGGGTTGCCTGAGTATCGGCGTGACAGGCCCCTCCCCCAGAAGGCAGGCTGAAAAATTAAGAAGCCCACATCCGTAAGATCTGATAAAACAAGGATGCATGGCCTGGGTCCCGGTCAATAATTTGGGTTCTGCACAACCCCGCAACCTCTCCTAATCAGAATGACGAGAAGAAGTCCCCCCCCAGCAAAAAAAAGACAGTGAGTCTGTGGCCTCTGCCACAGAACTAATGGATATGGATATAACCAAATTATCAGAAATGGAATTCAGAGTAACAATGGTCAAGATGATGTGTAGACCTCAAAAAAGTATTAACAAAAATGTTAATGAGAATACAGAATCTCTAAGGGCGGAAATGAGAGCGAATCTGGCAGAAATTAAAAATTCTGTGAGCCAAATGCAGTCAAAACTAGAGGCTCTGACGGCCAGGGTGAATGAGGCAGAAGAAAATATCAGCGAATTGGAGGATGGGTTAGTAGAAGAGAAAGCTAAAATAGAATCTGGATTCAAAAAAATCCATGCTCAGGAATGTGGGTTATGGGAGATTACTGACTCAATGAAACATTCCAATGACAGATCATCGGCATCCATGAGGGGGTGGAGAAAAACAGAGGTCTAGAAGAGATATTTGAACAAATTGTAGCTGAAAACTCCCCTAACCTAGCAAGGGAAATAAACATTCGTGTCCAAGAGGCAGAGAGGACCCCTCCCAAGCTCAACCACGACAAACCTACACCATGTCACGTCATAGTGCATTTCGCAAATATTAAATCCAAGGATACAGTTTTGAAAGCGGCCAGGGCAAAGAAATTTCTCACATACCAAGGCAAAGGTATCAGAATTATGTCAGACCTGTCTACACAGACCTGGAATGAGAGAAACGGTCAGGCGGGCATTTTTAAAGCTCTTTCAGAGAAAAACATGCAGCCAAGGATCCTTCATCCAGCAAGGCTGTCATTCAGAAGGGATGGAGAAATAAAGACCTTCCAGAATTGCCAGTCATTGACCAATTTCGTAACCACAAAACCAGCCCTACAGGAGATATTAAAGGGGTTCCATAAAGGTTAAAGGGCCCCAAGAGTGATACAGAACAGAAAGTCACAATCCATAGAAACAAAGACTTTACTGGCAACATGGCATCATTAAAATCATATCTCTCAATACTCAGTCTCAACGTAAATGGCCTGAATGCTCCCATCAAATGCGACAGGGTTGCAGATTGGATAAAAAGACATGACCCATCCATTTGCTGTCTACAAGAGACTCATTTTGAACCTAAAGATACATCCAGACTGAAAGTAAAGGGATGGAATACCATCTATCATGTCAATGGACCTCAAAAGAAAGCTGGGGTAGCAACTCTCATATCAGACAGATTGGATTTTAAACTAAAGACTATAGTTAGAGACACAGAAGGGCACTATATTATTCTTAAAGGATGTATCCAACAAGTGGATATGACAATTATCAATATATGTGCCCCCAACAGGGGAGCAGCAAGATACACAAGCCAACTCTTAACCAGAATAAAGAGACATATAGATAAAAATACGTTAATAGTAGGGGACCTCAACACTCCACTATCAGCAAGAGACAGAGCACCCATGCAGAAAATCGACAAAGAAACAAGGGCTTTGAATGCCATGCTCGATGAGTTGGACCTCATAGATATATACAGAACACTACACCCCAGAACCAAAGAATACTCATTCTATTCTAATGCCCATGGAACATTCTCAAGAATAGACCATGTTCTGTGTCACAAAACAGGTCTCAACCAATACCAAAAGACTGAAATTATTCCCTGCATATGCTCAGACCACAACACTTTGAAATTGGTACTAAACCACAAGGAAAAATTTGGAAGAAACTCAAACACTTGGAGACTAAGATCCATCCTGCTCAGGAATGATTTGATAAACCAGGAAATCAAAAATCAATATAAACAATTTATGGAGACCAAGGAGAATGAAAACACAATGGTCCAAAACCTAAGGGATATGGCAAAGGCAGTCCTAAGAGGGAAATGCATAGCCATCCAAGCCTCACTCAAAAGAAGAGAAAAATCTAAAATGCAGTTTTTATATTCTCACTTCAAGAAACTGGAACAGGAACAGGGGGACAGGACAAATCCATGCAGGAGGATGCAGTTGACCAAGATTAGAGCAGAAATCAATGAATTAGAAACCAGGAGTACAGTAGAGCAGATCAACAGGACTAGAAGCTGGTTCTTTGCGAGAATCAATAAAATTGATAGACCACTGGCAAGGCTTATCCAAAAGAATAGAGAAAGGACCCAAATTAATAAAATTATGAATGAAAAAAGAGAGGTCATAACCAACACCAATGAAATTGGAAGGATTATTAGAAACTTTTATCAACAGCTTTATGCCAATAAATTAAGCAACCTGGAAGCGATGGAGGCCTTCCTGGAAACCTATAAACTACCAAGACTGCAAAGGAAGAAATTGATTTTTTAAACAGACCAATTAATTATGAAGAGATTCAGTCAGTGATAAACAACCTTCCAAATAACAAAACTCCAGGCCCGGATGGTTTTCCTGGGGTATTCTATCAAACATTCAAAGAAGAAATAATACCTATTCTCCTAAAGCTATTTCAAAAAATAGAAACAGAAGGAAAGCTACCAAACTCATTCTATGAAGCCAATATTACCTTGATCCCCAAACCAGACAAAGACCCCATCAAAAAGGAGAATTACAGGCCTATTTACCTAATGAATATGGACACCAAAATCCTCAACAAGATCCTGGCTAATAGACTCCAACAGTACATTAAAAGGATTATCCTTCATGACCACGTGGGATTTATCCCTGGGATGCAAGCGTGGTTCAACATTCACAAATCGATCAGCGTGATATATCATATCAACAAGAAAAGACTCAGGAACCATATGATCCTCTCAATAGATGCAGAAAAAGCATGTGACAACATACAGCATGCTTTCCTGATTAAAACCCTTCAGAGTGTAGGGATAGAGGGTACATTTCTAAGTCTCATAAAAACCATCTATGAAATACCTACAGCAAATATCATTCTCAATGGGGAAAAGCTGGAAGCCTTTCCCTTAAGATCAGGAACATGACAAGGATGCCCACTCTCGCCACTATTATTCAACATAGTACTAGAAGTCCTTGCAACAGCAATCGGACAACCAAAAGGGATAAAATGTATCCAAATCGTCAAAGAAGAAGTCAAAATGTCTCTCTTCGCAGATGACATGATACTCTACATGGAAAACCCAAAAGAAGCCACTCCCAAACTATTAGAAGTTAGAGAGCAATTCAGTAATGTGCGGGATACAAAATCAATGCTCAGAAATCAGTTGCATTTCTATACACTAATAATGAGATTGAAGAAAGAGAAATTAGGGAATCCATCCCATTTACAATAGCACCAAAAACCATATGTTACCTTGGAATTAACTTAACCAGAGACGTAAAGGACCTATATTCTAGAAACTATAAATCACTCTTGAAAGACATTGAAGAAGACACAAAAAGATGGAAAAATATTCCATGCTCATGGATCAGAAGAATTTACATAGTTAAAATGTCCATGCTACCCGGAGAAATCTACACTTTCAGTGCTATCCCGATCAAAATACCGAAGACATTTTTCAAAGAATGGGAACAAACAGCCCTTAAATTTGTATGGAACCAGAAAAGGTCCCGAATCGCCAAGGAACTGTTGAAAAGGAAAAACAAAGCTGGGGGCATCACAATGCCGGATTTCGAGCTGTACTACAAAGCTGTGATCACAGAGACAGCATGGTACTGGCACAAAAGCAGACACATAGACCAATGGAACAGAATAGAGAGCCCAGAAATGGACCCTCGGCTCTTTGGGCAACTAATCTTTGATAAAGCAGGAAAAAACATCCGGTGGGAAAAAGACAGTCTCTTCAATAAATGGTGCTGGGAAAATTGGACAGCTGTATGCAAAAGAATGAAACTTGACCACTCTCTCACACCATACACAAAGAGAAACTCCAAATCAATGAAAGACCTCGATCTGAGACAGGAATCCATCAACATCCTAGAGGAGAACATAAGCAGCAACCTCTACGACATCGGCCACAGCAACTTTGTTTATACCACATCTCCAAAGGCAAGAGAAACAAAAGATAAAATGAACTCGTGGGACTTCATCAAGACAATAAGCTTCTGCACAGCCAAGGAAACAGTCAAAAAAACTAAGAGGCAGCCCACGGAATGGGAGAATATATTTGCAAATGATACTACAGATAAAAGGCTGGTATCTAAGATCTACAAAGAACTTGTAAAAACTCAATACACGAGAAACAAATAACGAAATCAAAAATGGGCAAAAGATACGAACAGACACTTTTCCAATGAAGACATACAAAAGGTTAACAGACACATGAAAAAATGTTCAAAATCATTAGCCATCAGGGAAATTCAAATCAAAACCACCTTGAGATACCACCTTATGCCAGTTAGAATGGCAAAAATTGACAAGGCAAGAAACAATAATTGCTGGAGAGGATGTGGAGAAAGGGGATCCCTACTACATTGTTGGTGGGAATGCAAGTTGGTACAGCCACTCTGGAAAACTGTGTGGAGGTCCCTTATATAGTTAAAAATTGAGCTACCCTATGACCCAGCCATTTCACTACTGAGTACCCCAAAGATACAGACGTAGTGAAGAGAAGGGCCATATGCACCCCAATGATCATAGCAGCATTGTCCACAATAGCTAAATCGTGGAAGGAGCCGAGATGCCCTTCAACAGATGACTGGATTAAGAAGTTGTGGTCCATATATACAATGGAATATTACTCAGCTATCAGAAAGAACGAGTTCTCAACATTTGCTACAACATGGACGGCACTGGAGGAGATAATGCTAAGTGAAATAAGTCAAGCAGAGAAAGACAATTATCATATGATTTCTCTCATCTATGGAACATAAAAACTAGGAAGATCGGTAGGAGAAGAAAGGGATAAAGAAAGGGGGGTAATCAGAAGGGGGAATGAAACATGAGAGACTATGGACTATGAGAAACAAACTGAGGGCCTCAGAGGGGAGGGGGGTGGGGGAATGGGATAGACCGGTGATGGGTAGTAAGGAGGGCACGTATTGCATGGTGCACTGGGTGTTATACACAACTAATGAATCATCGAGCCTTACATTGGAAACCGGGGATGAACTGTATGGTGACTAACATAATATAATAAAATATCATTAAAAAAAAAAGAAGCTGTGGTCCATATATACAAAGGAATATTATTCAGCTATGAAAAAGAACGATTTCTCAACATTTGCTGCAACATGGACGGCACTGGAGGAGATAATGCTTAGCGAAATAAGTCAAGCAGAGAAAGACAATTATCATATGATTTCTCTCATCTATGGAACATAAGAACTAGGAAGATTGGTAGGGGAGGAAGGGGATAAGGAAGTGCGGGTAATCAGAAGGGGGAATGAAGCATGAGAGACTGTGGATCTGAGAAACAAACTGAGGTCTTCAGAGGGGCGGGGGGTGTGGGAGTGGGATAGACTGGTGATGGGTAGTAAGGAGGGCACGTATTGCATGGTGCACTGGGTGTTATACGCAACTAATGAATCATGGAACTTTACATCAAAAACCAGGGATGTACTGTGTGGTGACTAACATAATATAATAAAAGTAACATTAAAATTAAAAAAAATAAAAGAGGGAAGACAATATCGCTGTAGCATAATACTTTCACAAGGATTAAATGAGTTAGTACATGTTCAGCACTTAAAACAAGATTTATAAGCAATTAGTGTCGACGCAAAACTAAATTATCATTTTGAAGCACTTAGAACTACTCCTAGGACATATTAAGTACTCAACAAATCCTAGCTATTATTATATCAACAAAATCTTTAAGAGATGTTTATTTTAAATGTGTATTTAGGAACAGATAGCTACAATCAACTTATATAGCACCAGTATAAAGCTTTTTAAAAGCAATTATGAAACTTTTCAAACGTGACTCACTTTAAGGCAAAATAATAAGTAAAATGGTGCCTGCAAAAGGCAAAAATTCTGAAGTTTGCTAAACACTTCTCTAAACTCTCCCTATGCTCCGTCCCTCCACTATGTCTGTATACCCAATACTACCTCTTCCTCCAAGCCTAGCATAGCATAGATGCCACCTTCGTTGTAGTCTCCCCTTATTTCCTCATCTGGAAATATTTTCCTCCTTCTCTGAATTCCCATGGCTTCTTTCTCTTATAAGCATATCAAACATGGCCAGAAAAAAAAAAATCTCACTTTTCACTGATTCCCTACCACCATCCCATGTTCCCCATTTCTTTAACCAGCAGTGCCACCATTCACCAAGTTGCAAAACCTAGCAGTAATCCTTAATTTCTAGCTTTCCCTCACACCTCTATTCAGCCCACCAGCAAAGCCTGTTTGTTAGTTTTACCTTCTAAATAGATCTAGACTCTGACCACCTGGTGTAAACCAGTACCCCTCTCCTCCCACCTGAGTGTTGTAGGAGCCTCCTCACTCCTGGCTCCCATGGGCCCTAAAGACCATTCTCCTCCCAGAAACCAGAAAGTATTAAAATCCTTTCACTGCCCAGCTCAAACTTGTTGGTGGCTTCTCACAACAGGACAAAACCCAAACTCCTTACCACCGCCACAGGTCTTTGCTTGATCTGTCACCTGCTGATCCCTCTGAAGTTATTTGCCTAAGACTCCTCTCTCCTCCCAACCCCCTGAGCTATAGCCACTTGATTCTCCTTGAGGGACTTTATCAAAAAACAAACAAAGGAAATCCCTTAAATGGGTTTGTTTAGATTTACATTTTAAAAGGATCGCTCTGGCTGAAGTGTGGAGAGCAGATCTAGAGAGGATATTTGAAGGTAAATAAATTGAAAAGGTATTGTTGCCATAGATGTGGATGGGAGAAAAATATGAGTTCAAATGCCAACTCCAATGCTTACTAGTTTTACTATGTTAGATCTCCCTTCTGGACACTTGCATCAGGCATAATTCTAGATGTTTTGTTTGTAGTAGTAACTTATATAATCCTTTCTACTTCTGTTGCTTTTGTCAAATGGGAATTTTAAAAAAATGGTCCCTGATTCTCAGGATTTCTGTGAAGATTAAGTACATTATTTATGTGTAATTGGTCTTGTCACAATGCTTGACACACAGTCAGCACTCGATAAATGTTAATTATTATACTTATCAACCCAGGCTTTAGCCTCAGAAAAGAACATAAATGACTACATTTAGGCAGTATTGTATGGGGATGAGCACAATGGATTCTGGAGACAGATTACCTGGGTTGTAAATCCTAGTCCTACCATTTACCAGCCTTAGGTCCTTGAACATAATATGTAACCTCCTTATGCCTCATTTACCTCATGTGTAAAATGGGAATGATAATAATTGTGTCTACCTCGTAGGGTAGTTGTGAGGATTAAATGAGCTAATATGTGTAAATTATTTAGAACAGTTATTGGCCCATAGTAAATGAGCTAATAAACTCAATAGACATTGAACTCAATAAATGCTAGCTATTATCACTATTGTTGCTGTTTGAGTCATATCTGCCCAATTCCACTGAATCAGTTTCTTGATTTGCTCTTTTTTAGTATGCTTATAGATTCAAACTCTTACGGACTCAATTCATTTCAATTAGCTGTCATCCTTTCGTGTGTGTGAATGTTTTTGTTTTATGTGCCAATACTTGGCCAGTGGGAGGGATTTTAAGGCTGGAATAACTGTCATTGAACAACATTACCCCACACAAACTCTGGAAAGTTTTTCTGAAAGCATGTAGTATCGTGGTTACAAGCATGCATTCCACAAACAACCTGGCTTCAAATCTCAGATCTGCCACTTACTGGCTGTGTAGCCTAGAGAAAGTGATTTCACATCTTTGTACATCAGCATCATCTCTACACCACAAGGATGATGTACTTACCACCTAGGACTGTTGTGAGTATTCATGTAAAGTTTATAGAATAAGAGTTGGCATAGAGTAACACTACAATTGGTGTTGGCTATCATTATTAAAAGGGGGCATCTGTGTGGTGCAGTTGGTTAAACATCCAACTCTTAGTTTCAGGTTAAGCATCTGATTCTTGGTTTCAGCTCCGGTTGTGATCTCAGCATGGTGAGATCGAGCCCCATGTCAGGCTCTGTGCTCAGTCCTCAGCATGGAGTCTACTTAAAACTTTCTCTCCTTCTCTGTCTGCTCCTACCCGCTGCATTCTCTCTCTCTCTCTCTTTCTCTCTCTCATAAATAAATAAATCTTAAAAAAAGAGTACCTAGCCAAAAGCTAGGTCAATACATGACCATTGTAGCTAGTATTACTGTTACTATAATTCACATGTGTCTATTACAATTTTTACACATTTCGATATTCATTATCATATTTAAATTATACTATGGTCCTGCCAGACAACCAGGGAAGAGAAGAGATTAACAATTCCAGTTTATTGATGGTGAAACTGACACTTGGACTGGACTCTATTCACATTTCTGATGTTTCACGTGGCCTTTTTTTTTCACGTGAAAATTCCCAAACCCCAGCATAAGATTAAAGGTTACTTACCACAATGTTATATATTCTTTTAAGTTTTTAAATAAGTAAATTATCTTTGATTCCTTTAACAAGACTGACTAAAATAAGCTCTGACCTTATTAAATGTCATCTATAACCTAACTACATGTAACTTAAGTTGTAATAGTCAAAAGTAACACAGAACTGTGAAATACTTCACTGTCTTGGAAATTAAGGCATGTGTGAGAGAGAGACCCCCAAATATCAAACAAAATACAGATTAGTACCACCCTCCACAGATAACAGATAATCTCAGCTTGCTTTCTTTTTCTTTCTTTCTTTCTTTCTCTCCCTTTCTTTCTTTCTTTCTTTCTTTCTTTCTTTCTTTCTTTCTTTCTTTCTTGTTCCATGATTCATTAGTTGCGTATAGCACTCAGTGCACCATGTAATACGTGCCCTCCTTAATACCCATCCTCAGCTTTCTAAGTCAATACATAAAGGTTGCCAATCATATCCACACCTTAATTTTTTATTATTCAAATTCAATAAGCCAAAATATAGTACATCATTAGTTTCAGATGTAAAGTTCAGTAATTCATCAGTTGCATAAAACACCCAGTGCTCACCACATCATGTGCCCTCCTTAATGCCCATCACCCAATTACCCCATCCCCCCACCCACCTCCCCACCAGCAATCCTCAGTTTGTTTTCTATAGTTAAGAATCTCTCATGGTGGGGCGCCTGGGTGGCACAGCGGTTAAGCATCTGCCTTCGGCTCAGGGCGTGATCCCGGCGTTCTGGGATCGAGCCCCACATCAGGCTCCTCCGCTATGAGCCTGCTTCTTCCTCTCCCACTTCCCCTGCTTGTGTTCCCTCTCTTGCTGGCTGTCTCTATCTCTGTCAAATAAAAAAAAAAAAAAAGAATCTCTCATGGTTTGTCTCCCTCTCTAATTTATTTCCATTTAGTTTTCCCTCCCTTCCCCTATGGTCCTCCGCTCTGTTTCTTTTTTCTTTTTTTAATGGGAATATTTTATTTTATTTTTTTATTTTTTATTTTTGTTAATGATTTTTTATTATATTATGTTAGTCACCATACAGTACATCCCCGGTTTCCGATGTAAAGTTCGATGATTCATTAGTTGCGTATAACACCCAGTGCACCATGCAATACGTGCCCTCCTTACTACCCATCACCAGTCTATCCCATTCCCCCACCCCCTCCTCTCTGAGGCCCTCAGTTTGTTTCTCATAGTCCATAGTCTCTCATGTTTCATTCCCCCTTCTGATTACCCCCCTTTCTTTATCCCTTTCTTCTTATATCCACATATGAGTGAAACCATGTAATAATTGTCTTTCTCTGATTGACGTATTTCACTCAGTATAATACCCTCCAGTTCCATCTACATTGATGTAAATGGTTAGTATTCATCCTTTTTGATGGCTGAGTAATATTCCATCATATATATCACATCTTCTTTATCCATTCATCTGTCAATGGACATCTCAGCTCTTTCCATAGTTTGGCTATTGTGGACATTGCTGCTGTAAGCACTGGAGTCCACACCTTGATTTCTATAATTTGTATTATAGCTATAGTCAAAACCCAGTTGAAATATGCCCCAGATACTATACCTACCTTGCCAGTACAATGCATTTTGCATGACTTCTCTTAGTAAAATCTTTTCTCATCCACTTGTTCCCTGACTTCAGGAGCTATACAAAGTAAGCATTATTACACTGCAGACATGAGGAAATAAGGGGACTCCAAAAGGGGAATAACTAAAGCAAGATCTTAAGTTGTAAATTATATAGCACTTCCTTTTTTTATCGGATGAAACTATAAAGCTTTTATTTATTTTTTAAAGATCATTGTCAAAATAAGTCCAGTTTAATTTTTTAATTTTATTTATTTATTTGTTTATTTTTATTGTGTTCAGTTAGTCACTGTATAGTACTTTCTATAAGCCAGGCACAATTCTAGTAGCTTTAACAGAAACAAGTTACTGAATGCTCACAAAAATTCAGTGAGGTAGTTATTTCATGTCTCCCTTGCTATCTGAAAGCAGAACATTCCTATTAAACCTTTCCTAAGCCTAAGTGGGATAAAGTAAAGAAGCAATTACCATTATTTTTATATGGAAACATTTTTGAGCAGTCCCTGACCCCAGAAATAACCTCTCTTAGACTTTTCTGATACCTTAGGACATATCTTGCTAATAAATGCATAAAAATAAATTGAGAAGGAGCCGAGATGCCCTTCAACAGACGACTGGATTAAAGAAGATGTGGTCCATATATACAATGGAATATTACTCAACCATCAGAAAGAACGATTACCCAACATTTGCAACAACATGGAAGGGACTGGAGGAGATTATGCTAAGTGAAATAAGTCAAGCAGAGAAAGACAATTATCATATGGTTTCACTCATTTATGGAACATAAGAAATAGCAGGAAGATCAGTAGGAGAAGAAAGGGAAGAATGAAGGGGGGTAAACAGAAGGGGGAATGAACCATGAGAGACTATCGACTATGGGAAACAAACTGAGGGCTTCAGAGGGGAGCGGGGTGGGGGATTGGGATAGGCCAGTGATGGGTATTAAGGAGGGCACGTATTGCATGGAGCACTGGGTGTTATGTGCAAACAATGAATCGTAGAACACTACATCAAAAACTAAGGATGTACTGTATGGTGACTAACATAACATAATAAAAAAATTGAGATAAAGCATATATGCTCACAGACACAATTCAAAGCTTGATGCTGAGATGCTATGTGTAGTTCCCAGGGAAGAACCTTGACAGTGCTACTCTCACTGCTAGGGGTGTGCTGCCCCTATAATGACTTGCTGCAAAACAAATACTGAACACTATTTTCACTCTTTGGCTTCTTTCATAAAAGCAAAAACCCTCTTTGGATTTCTTCCAGTTAGCAAAAACAGGGACTAATGTAGGTGTTTCATAAAAGCAAAGTGGCCTAACACAAACTTTCAACAAGTGGGGGATACCTATATTATCATCCTTGATTTACAGAAAAGGATACTGAGGCCCAGAGAGATTAACCATATTACCAAAAATCACACTAATTGGAATTAACAGGGACAGACTTCAAACACAAGCAGTTTGAAGAGCTCACATACTCTTCACTGCTATGTTTCACAACAAGCAAATGATAGGGAGAAAACCTTGCCATAGGAAGAAAAAAGGCAATCTTGTATGGAGGCCCTATCGGTACTATAGAATGGGGTGATAAGTGCAGGCTGGGGGTCATAAATAAACTTTCCATTAAACACCCTCCACAGAGGGTGAAAAGTTCTAGAAATCATGACTGACTCTCTCTCCCGCTGGGATCTTGCTTGCTTTCAGTGAGGAAACAGGTGCTTTGGGACTACAGGGAAAGAGTTGGGAGATAATGGACTTGAACTCAATCTACTGAATCATCTTGGCCAGCATTTGCTGCACTTCCAGTTGCCTGGACCTCCTGTCTCTGTATTTTGTTGGCTTGACTGCAGCCTCAGCAGGCCTCTGTGCAAACTCCACGTCAGAATAATGATAAGGACTTTCATGTAATTTGCCAAAGATTAACACTGAATCTCTCTCCTCAGAGGGGCTTGCTGAAATGCATGTGCACATGTACACCCATGTGTGTGTGCTCTTTCTCTCCCCCCCCCACATACACACACTTTCCTCTTTGTGGCCCTAACACGACTTAGCAATATGCATTTGGTCATTTGTTTACCTGACTATCAGACTCCAACGCCCACGCTCTTAAGCTGCTGGCAATTCCTTTCCCTTGGCATTTGCTGCAGTGGTGCTCTTAGGTTTTCTAGGTCTAAGATTCTGCCTAGGGACATCTCTCCACCTGCACCCTCTAATCCTTTGGGGAGCCCATTCCCAGTGGTGCATCACCCTATCCTTGGATTCCTGCAAGGAGAAAAGATGGCAAGGGCAGCTTGTAAATTCCAGTCTGGGCCCCTCCTTGCAATGTGACCTTGCATAAGTCAGTCCTCCTTTCTGATATCTTCAGCTCCACTGCTGGGAAGCGGGCAGAGGAAATAGCTTTGTGTCCAGATTTAGCAACATAGGATATAAAAATGATTATTTTTGTATACTAAGTGACAGCTTAGAGGCAAAAAAAATAGACTTCATTTCAAGGGAAAGTCAAAGAAGGATTCAAATGAAGTTTAGAATGGGGGTGGGCTGGAGAGGTGTCCCCCACTGAAAGACCCTGGGCTCTCTTTTACTGTAGGTTTCAGATAAGTCTCCTTGCCATTAAGGTCACCACACATTTTTTTTCCCTGTATAAATCGGGTTTTGACCTGTATATTTGGCCTTGTTGCTCTCTGAGCCTCCCCCATCCTACTGCTCAGCAGCTGCTGCTAGGTGGGGGGAGCTCGTCCAATCCCTCTTTGCCCCTGCTTCCCTATCAGCTCACTGGAGGGTACTTGCTGAGGAGGTTGCTGAGCGCTAAGCAGCTGATATGCCTAGTCTATAAGCTGACCCAATTTAGAAGATTTTTTTAAACCTGAGAGGGCTGCTTTCTATGCTGCAATATACAGCAGTACACAGAGACCAGGGCAGCAAGCTCCAAGGTTTTTCAAATCATTCAACCAGTATTTATTGGCTCACTGCTGTGAGCCAGACATGTAGAATACCCTGATGAGGAATATTCAGATCTTGGCTTAACACAATCACATTGTTTTAGTGTGTGTGTGGTGGGGGGAGGGAGATAATGGAGATAACATATAACTACAGCTCTGGAACAAGCTAGACCATGTCAAGTGCTGTTGGAGAGGTATTAACAGCCCAAAGGAGGGTGGTCACATGACACAGGCAGAGGGAAATGCAGGCTCCCTCTGAGCAGGGAGCCCGATGTGGGACTCGATCCCAGGACTCTGGGATCATGACCTGAGCTGAAGGCAAAATGCTTAACCGACTGAGCCACTCAGGCGCCCCCATATTTCCATTGTTTCCAATTCTGATGCTTTTTTATGGCAGGCCTAGCAAACTATCCAACTAGGAGTTAAAGTTCTAGGAGTGGCTGAAAATAATCAAAGACAGCATTTGAATTGAGAAGTCAACCTAGGATGTAAGGCTTAAGAACCCTTATAGGTAATGGCTGGACAAAGTGAGAGAAGCCAGCCAAGGAACCTGCAATAGAGCATTCCAAGAGGTAGCAGGAAAACAGGAAAGTGGCTTTCAACAATGTAATGTTTCATTCTGATTAAATTTCTTGAAAATTTGTTAGTTGACCAGGAAATAAAATAGTGAGTTAGGAAATGCTGGAGAAGGAACAGGTTGGGGATAAAAAGTTCAGATGCTCAGAGTCAAGGGAAACAAGATCTCCTTGCCAGGGTCTGACTTTAGAAAAATGCTAATATCAGTAAGGTTTGTCTTTGGGGGCCTTGTATCTCCTCTCTGGAGCCTTTGCCATACCAGCTGCTAAAAAGTCCTCACATGCCCATGCCCCATTTTAAAGAAAAATCCAAAAGGCAGATGTTAAATGTGAGATTCTGGAACTCAGCAATAACAGGTATGGAAATCCACTACGTTCCAAGTGCTTTATCACATTGAATTTTCATGACCATCCTAATTTCCCTATTTCACAGATAAGGGGACTGAGGCTCTGAGAAGAAAACTGCCAAAGGTTATAGAGCTCGTAAGTGGCAGAAGTGAAAAGAAAACTCAAGCTTTTTTGATTAGAAAGCCCTGATTTTTCCTGGCTTCAAGGAAAGCAAATGGGTTTCTTGTCTGATATAGCCCTTGATCAGTTGAGTGGTGGCTGCCTAGAGTGCTTGTTGAGGATTGGAAGGCTGCATTAGGACTTGTTGGAAAAGAGGGCTATAATTGATTTATTTTATTTGAGAGAGAGTGTGAGCACTGGAGGTGGGGTGGGCAGAGGGAGAGGGAGAGAAAGAATCTTAAGCAGGCTCTATGCCCAGCACAGAGCCCTATGCTGGGCTCGATTCCTGGACCCTGAGATCATGACCTGAGCAGAAATCAAGAGCTAGCCACTTAACAGACTGAGCCACCCAGGCACCCATATCATTGATTATTGATGTCTGCTTTGGGCATAGACTGAACAGGGGTAGCATATTTCCTATCCCTACAATACACCATATAATGGCCCTTGGGTAAGAGAGATGGGAAAAGGAAGTCCTTTTTCCTATATTATGAATAGATGGGCTTTGTCATTCCTGGTATAGTCACTTTGTTTCTGGGAGAATTAGATAAGGAGATTAGTGCATAATATCCCATACCCTCAGAACACTCATTAACACACATTCATGGCACACAACCTGAAATTGCTTTTCAAGTAGAGAGCCATTGCCTCCTTTCTCTCCTCACCATGTGTAGGCCTGAGTATCTGACTCAAAGAATCACCACCCAGAAAAGAGGCCAATGGTTGAGAAATTCACATACAAAGAATGAAAGGATGACTCTGTGTGTGTGTGTGTGTGTGTGTGTGTGCGCGCGCGCGCGCGCGCGTGCGTGTGTGTGTGTGTGTGTGTGTGTGAGAGAGAGAGAGAGAGAGAGAGAGGGAGAGATTGATTCAGGTATTCAAATTAGCCAGGCCTTGGGAACTAAACAAAATTAAACTAAAACTAAAAATAATTGAATTGATAATCACCACCCTGCATTCAATCAGAGCTGACCATGTGCATGGTTGGAGCAGGCAGCTCCCTCTAAGAGGTGATATATGAGACAAATTCCCCTGTATTTTCCCTACACCACCGACTGTGACGGTGCTGAAATTCCAATGATGAGAATTCCTCCAAAGGATAGTTACTGTCTGTAAATGACCCCAGGGAATGAAAGTATATGCCTGGGTGTAGAAAAGCCTGATGTCTGGGATATAGCTCCTTAAAAAAATTGTGAAGAAAGTTTGTCTCTGGCATTCTCCCCATTCTGCTGATACAGAATGCTTAAGGGGTGATCCCTCTGAGAGAACATCTACATTTTCTTAGGGTCATAACAACCTAAAAAAATCCCTTCAAGGCTCTTCAAAGGAAGGTCTAATTGTTGATTCTAAGACCAAGTAAAATGCAGAGGGTTGGATGGCTTTTTGAGCCCAGTAGTTTAGCAAAAGCAGAACAGGACTGGCTAAAAGGAAAGGGAAGTTCTAGTCCTGGCTGAGCAATAAACTCACCTCATGACTTAAGAGAGGTCACTCAATTCCACAGTGCCTGTAATCTGACCGAGAATCCCTACCCTGAGCATCTCACTGAGGCTTCTTGGTGAACTTGAAAAAAAGGACATTGGGTGGTGGTAAGGGTTATCTTCATCAAGCTTTACTGGGGTGACAAGTTTTTATTCACACTGTGAGAAGAATCAAGCATTCCAAGATTGCTGTATCAACCCCCTTCCCAGGGCTGCTTTTGCTTTTGCCCCTCTCCCCTTCACTTTCCCTCTACTCCTTTTCCCATTCCTTCTTCTCCCCTTCCCTCCTTTCTTCTCCCCTCCACTTATTTCTTCTCCTCTCTCTCTCTCTCTCTCTCTCTCTCTCTCTCTCTCGTATGCATTTTCCCTGCTAACCTGGGATGGTACCATATATATTCTTTCTGTTCACTAAGAGCATACCTCCTCCTATGCCCTGACTTCCACTTTCTCCACAGTTCCAACACCCATTGACAAAATTTTCTTCTTTCCCGTTTTCATTCTCCATCTATAGATTCAATCTTGTGCAGACACAGGCGGGTTATTGTATCTTGTAATGATTTATAGGTCATAACAGGTATCCCAGTCTGGCCAATAGCCCCTACAGTCTAGATATCTTTCAGGAAAGACTCTTCAGAAGCAAGGCCTGTGTACCTGTTAACAGCAATCTGCAATGTGAGGGACACTGCCAAACATCTTTGTTTTCTTTAGCAATTTTTTATGGTGCTGTCATTTAAACATTTACCTCAGACTAAGTTCCTTCCTTCCTTCCTTCCTTCCTTCCTTCCTTCCTTCCTTCCTCCCTCCCTCCCTCCCTCCCCGCCTCCCTCCCTCTCTCTCTTTCTCTCTTTGAAAGGTGGTGGAATATAGTGGAAAGAACACCACATTAGGAGGAACACTATATTAGGAGAACACTTGCTAATCCTTGCCTCAATATCTTTCTTCAAAATGTTTGTCCCAGCATTCCTCGCCTATGCCAACTTACCCCACCTCTACATTGTTGTTTCATGAGTAATTGATACATTTCATTCTTCACCTTTCACCACCCAATACCACACGCTCAGAGTACGTAGGAGAGTAAAACACAATCTCCTACCTTGAGGATATATTTCTATCCTTGAAAAAACATTCCTAACCTTTAAGACACAGTTCTTGATTTTGAGGAGCAACCAATGTGGTAGGAGAGGCTAAGAAATCTGTCTTCTGAAGGACAGAGCACTGAACTTGGAGTTACAAACTTTTTCTGTACTTCTCCAATCTGCTAATTGAGCTCTGTGTGACCTTGGACTAGACATTTTAAAGTTTTTGAGTCTCAGTTTATTCATTTATAAAACATTATTAATGTTAGTCTACAGTGTAACCTACCAATGTTGTTTTGAGGCTTATATAGGAACAATATTGTTACTAAAACTTTTAAACCAGGGATTCTCAGCCCAGGCTATACATCAAAATCACCTGGAGAGATTTTAAAAACACAAATCCTTGGGCCCCACCCCAGAGCTGTGACATTACAGTCTCTAGATGTAGGACCCAGGCATCAGCAGTTTTTAAAGAACCTTAGGTGATTCCAGTTTGCAGCTAGGACTGAACCACTGGTTTAAACAACAAAGCATATAGGAATAATATCATCTCCACTGATTGAGCACTGGGCTAAGTAGCAAGTGCGTCAGGCAATTTTTCTTAAGGGAGTACCATTAAGATATCACATGTGTACAATGATGATAATATGTGGAGATTTCATAAGAGCTGTACAAACACATAAATTCTCTGAGAATGTAGCAGAGGAAGAGGTTGCAAAAGCTCAGGAAAGGCTTCAGAGAGGAAGCAGCACTTAAGCTGGGCTTAGAAGCATGGTAGGATTTCAAAAAGCTGAAGTGGAGGATAATAGGCAATGGTTAGTTCCAGGAGAAGAAATGTCGTAACCAAAGCCAAAACTATGTATCAGACATTGTTCTAAGTTCCTGATATGTACCAACTCATTTAATCATCACAATATATCCTGTTACAAATGAGGAAACTGAGGTCCAGAGAGGTTAAGGTCACACAGCTAGAAAGTAGTTGAACCAGGATAGTTGCTCAAGCAGGAAGTCTGGCTTGTATAGCCCACACTCTGACCACAACATTCTACAGCTTTTCTAACGTGAGCAGTGCTGTGCCTTGTGAAGATTAATCTGGCCACAGACTGGATGATAATGATAGAAGCAGTGAGAAATGACGCAAAGATTGGTGTAATCAGCAGCCTGGGATATAATAAAGGTCTGAACTAAGTACTAGGTCCTTGAGCTAAGAGCTGTTCTTCCTCTCCACAAAGGAGAAAATGGGTTTATACTTTGTTAGGAAGGGTTTGAGTTAACTTGGAGAAAAAACTGCCCAGTGGTGAAGATTGGTAAAGAAGGAAACAGAACTGGAGGGAAAAGAAATTGAGGGGTTTCATAGGAAGGGTGGGGGATGAAGATGACCTGGTACGGTCTGTCCAAGTCTTAAGGCTTCCCAGACCACCTATGCTCAATTTGTAGCCCGCTTTGGTCCTTGAAGCATAATGGGAATTGAAAATGGACAGAAATCAGATGAACCAGTCTGCACTAAGACTCTGAACTTGCCAACTAGTCACCAGGTAATCTCTAGTCAGAAAGAGTCTTTTTTTAACAAACCTGGAAAACCCCTCTTTCCCTTCCACAAAGAGCAGCATTGCCAGAGGCTGACCTCTCCCTTCAAGGCAAACTCGCAGGATTGTCTGCTCCATACTTTCTCCTGCCTCGTCCCCTCTCCTTCTCAACTCCATCAGCAGCAAGCCCAGGATGCTTACCCCAGAACGTAGGGTACCCCCTCACCCTTCCAGTCCCACCAGCTTTATACATACCCCATGATTATCGATCATGACCAAGTGGGATTCATCCCTGGGATGCAAGGGTGGTTCAACATTTGCAAATCGATCACTGTGATAGATCATATCAACAAGCAAAGAGTCAAGAACCATATGGTCCTCTCACTTGATGCAGAAAAAGCATTTGACAAAATACAGCATCCTTTCCTGATTAAAACCCTTCAGAGTGTAGGGATAGAAGGTACATTCCTCAATTTCATGAAAACCATCTATGAAAAGCCTACGGTGAATATCATTCGCAATAGGGAAAAGCTGAAAGTCTATCCCTTAAGATCAGGAACACGACAAGGATGACCACTCTCGCCATTATCATTCAACATAGTACTAGAAGTCCTTGCAACAGCAATCAGAAAACAAAAAGGGATGAAAGGTGTCCAAATCAGCAAAGAAGTCAAACTGTCTCTCTTTGCAGATGACATGATACTCTATATGGAAAACCCAAAAGACTCCATCCCCAAATTACTAGAAATATAGAGCAATTAAGCAATGTGGAAGGATACAAAATCAATGCTCAGAAATCAGTTGCATTTCCATACACGAACAATGAGACTGAAGAAAGAGAAATTAGGGAATCCATTCCATTTACAATAGCACCAAAAATCATGCATTAACACAGAATTAACCAGAGAGGTAAAGGATCTTTTTCTAGAAACTATAAATCACTCTTGAAAGACATTGAAGAAAACACAAAAAGATGGAAAAATATTCCATGCTCATGGATTGGAAGAATAAACATAGTTAAAATGTCCATGCTACCCAGAGCAATCTGTACTTTCAATGCCATCCTGATCAAAATACCAATGACATTTTTCAAACAGCCCTTAAATTTCTGTGGAACCAGAAAAGGCCCTGAAACTCCAAGGAATTGTTGAAAAGGAAAAACAAAGCTGGGGGCATCACCTTGCCTGATTTCAAGCTCTACTACAAAGCTGTGATCACAAAGACAGCATGGTACTGGCAAAAAACAGACACATAGACCAATGGAACAGAATAGATATCCCAGAAATGGACCCTCGGCTCTATGGGCAACTAATCTTTGACAAAGCAGGAAAAAACATCCAGTGGAAAAAAGACAGTCTTTTCAGTAAATGGTGTTGGGAAAATTGGACAGCTATATGCAAAAGAATGAAACTTGACCACTCTCTCACACCATACACAAAGATAAATTCCAAACGGATGAAAGACCTCGATGTGAGACAGGGATCTGTCAAAATCATAGAGGAGAACATAGGCAGCAACCTCTTTGACATCGGCCACAGCAACTTTTTTCATGACACATCTCCAAGGTGAGAGAAATAAAAGAAAACATGAACTTGTGGGACTTCATCAAGATCAAAAGCTTCTTCACAGCCAAGGAAACAGTCATCAAAACAAAGAGGCAACCCACAGAATGGGAGATAATATTTGCAAATGACACTACAGATAAAGACTGGTATCCAAGATCTACAAAGAACTTCTCAAACTCAATATATGAGAAACAAATAATCAAATCAAAAAATGGGCAGAAGTTGTGAACAGTCACTTTTCGAATGAAGACATACAAATGGCTAACAGACACATGAAAAAATGTTCAAAATCATCACCCATAAGGGAAATTCAAATCAAAACCACATTGAGATACCACCTTCCACCAATTAGAATGGAAAAAATGGACAAGAAACAACAAATGTTGATGAGGATGTGGAAAAAGGGATTCCCTCTTACACTGTTGGTGGGAATGCAAGTTTGTACAGCCACTTTGGAAAACAGTGTGGAGGTCCCTCAAAAAGTTAAAAATAGAACTACCCTATGATCCAACAATTGTACTACTGGGTATTTACCCCAAAGATACAGATGTGGTGAAGGGAAAGGCCATATGCACCCCAATGTTCATAGCAGCATTGTCCACAATAGCTAAATTGTGGAAGGAGCCAAAATGCCCTTCAACAGATGACTGGATTAAGAATATTTAGGCCATATGTACAATGGAATATTACTCAGCCATCAGAAAGAATGATTACCCAACATTTGCAGCAACATGGACAGGACTGGAGGAGATTATGCTAAGTGAAATAAGTCAAGCAGAGAAAGACAATTATCATATGGTTTCACTTATTTATGGAACATAAGAAGTAGGAAGATCGGTAGGAGAAGAAAGGGATAAAGAAGGGGGGTAATCAGAAGTGGGAATGAAGCATGAGAGACTATGGACTCTGGGAAACAACTGAGGGCTTCAGAGGGGAGGGGGTGAGGGATTGGGATAGGCCAGTGATGGGTATTAAGGAGGGCACATATTGCATGGAGCAATGGGTGTTATACACAAATAATGAATCATGGAACACTACATCAAAAACTAAGGAGGTACTGTATGGTGACTAACATAATATAATAAAAAAATAGTATTAATAAAAAGAAAAAAGAAAAAAAAAGAAATAGGCAGAGGACATGAACAGACATGTATCCAAAGAAGATACACAAATGGCCAATAGACACATGAAAAAATGTTCCACATCACTTGGCAACAGGGTAATACAAATAAAAACCACAATGAGGTACCACCTAGCACCAGTAAGAAAAGCTAAAATTAACAACTGAGGAAGCAACACATGTTGGCTAGGATGCAGAAAAAAGGGAACCCTCTTACACTGTTGGTGAGAATACAGACTGTGGAAAACAGTGTTGAGGTTCCTCAAAAAGTTATAAATAGAACTACTCTGTGAGCCAGCAATTGTAATACTAGGTATTTATCCAAAGGATACAAACATAGTGATTCAAATGGGCACATGCACTCCGATATTTATAGCTGGTAGCAGCAATGTCCACAATTGCCAAAATATGGAAAGAGCCCAGGTCTCCAGCGACTGATGAATGGATAAAGAGACTTGGTGCCCATATATAATGGAATACTACTCTGCCATCAAGAAGGATGAAATCTTGCCATTTGCAATGATGTGGATGTAATTAGAGGGTATTATGCTAAGCAAAATAACTCAGAGAAAGACAAATACCATAATATTTCACTCATATGTGGAATTTAAGAAACAATATAGATGAACATAACAGAAGGGAAGGATAAATAAGATAAAAATGTAGAGGTAGGCAAACCATAATAGATTTTTATCTATAGGGAACAAACTGAGTGTTGCTAGAAGGGAGCTGGGTGAGGGGATGGGGTAATTGTGTGATGGGCATGAAAGAGGGCACTTGATATAATGAAAAGTATTCAGTAAACCATATTGTAAATAGATGTGCTGTCATCTATGCTTTGTTGTTCCATTTATAGAGGACAGGCGTAGGTATTTAGCATATCTCTTAAGGAGCTCTAGGATTTTCAAAATGGTAAATGAGCATTGGCTTCAACTTAAAGTCACCAGCTGCATTAGCCCCTAACAAAAGAGTCAGCCTGTCCTTTGAAATTTTGAAGCCAGGCACGGCTTTTCCTCTCTAGCTATGAAAGTCTCAGATGGTGATGGGTATTAAGGAGGGCACGTATTGCATGGTGCACTGGGTGTTATACGCAAGTAATGAATCATGGAACTTTACATCAAAAACTAGTGATGTACTGTATGGTGACAAACATAATATAATAAAAAATATTATTATTAAAAAAAGAAAGTCTCAGATGGCATCTTCTTCCAATAGAAGGCTGTTTCATCTATATTGAAAATTGGTTACTTAGTGTAGCTGCTACCTTCATTAATTATATTAGCTAGATCATTGGATTACTTGCAGCTTCAGCATCAGCACTTGTTGCTTCACCTTGTACTTCTATGTTATGGAGACGGCTTCTTTCCTTAAACCTCATGAACCAACCTCAGCTAGCTTCAAACTTTTCTTCTGCAGCCGTTTCATCTCTCTCAGCCCTCACAGAGTTGAGGAGAGAGTTAGGGCCTTACTTTAGCTTAAGGGAATGTGGTGGCTGGTTTTATCTTCTATCCAGACTTCTAAAACTTTCTCCATATCAGCAATAAGACTGTTTCACTTTCTCATCATTGGCATGTTCACTGGAATAGCACTTTTGATTTCCTTCAAGAATTTTTCCATTGCATTCATAAGTTGGCTAACTGGCTCAAGAGGCCTAGCCCTTGACTGACCTATCTTGGCTTTCAATATGTCTTCCTCACTAAGCTTAATCATCCCTAGCTTTTCATTTAAAGTGAGAGATATGTGAATTCTTCCTTTCACTTGAACACTTAAAGACCGTTGTAGGGTTATTAATTGGTATAATTTCAGTATTGTTGTGTCTCAGGGAATGATAGAGGAATGGCTGGTCATTGGGGCAGTCAGAATACACACAGTTATCAATTAAGTTCACCATCTTTTATGGGTGTAGTTCATGGTGCCCCGAAACAATTATAATATTAACATTGAAGGTCACTGAACACAGATTAGCATAACAAATATAATAATGGAAAAATTTGAAAAATTGCAAGAATTACCAAAATGTGACACAGAGATAGGAAGTGAGAGAATCCTGTTGGGAAAATGGCACTGGTAAACTTGATGGTTGCCCCAAAACTTTATTTTGTAAAAAACTCCTTATCTGTGAAACACAATAAAGTGCATAAAACCAGGTGTGCCTATAGTCTGAAGTATTTATGGGTAAAATGATATGATGGTATGTTTGGGATTTGCTTTGTAATATTCTGTAAAGAAGGTTTGTGTGTGGAAACGAACTTGAATGGAATGAGGAGTAACCATGATTTGCTAACTATTGAAGCTATGTATCAGTACATGGGGATTCACTATATGACTTTATCTGCTTGTATGTATGTTTGAAAATTTCTGCAGTCAAAAGTTAAAAAAAAAACACATATCATTGGAGAGGAGATTTTGATAGTATGATAGTAGCTGAAGGAAAGTTTTTGGATTATTTGTGGATGTCACTGACCCATGCAGTGGGCCCTATTATGGAGAAAGACACAACAGCTGCAGAGGGCCCACGCAGCAGGGAAGCTTGGGTTCCAACCCCAACAAAAGATGATCCTTCTCTCCAGGAACCTGTGTATCTGGCACTTGGAGCTGAGCTGGATTTGAATAATTAGCACTTTTTTGCCTCCATCAGGTGAGACTAGAGGGCTTGAAGAAGAACTTTCAAAGGCTAGAAAATTATAGCCTCTCATTTCATTAGATCCTGACACAATGAGAATGCCCTGTCACGTTCATGCAACCAATGCTGTTTGGAAAGCATCTATTCCTGGGAATAGAGACTGGAATGGGGATGGGTAGGCTTATGTACCCTCCAACTCAACATTCATCAAAAGTAATTTGGGGAGAAGGTTAAAGCTGTCTTGTTTTTTAAAGATTTGTTATTTAAATTCAGTTTAGTTAACATATACTGTATTATTAGCTCAGGGTTAGAATTTAGTGATTCATCAGTTGCATATAACAATGAGTGCTCATTATTACATCAAGTGCCCTCCTTAGTGCCCATCACCCAATTACCCTACATCCCCACCGACCTCCTTTCCAGCAACCCTCAGTTTGTTTCCTAGAGTTCAGCATCTCTTATGGTTTGCCTTCCTATTTTCATCTTTTTTAATTTTTTCTTTCCCTTCCCCTATTTTCATCTACTTTGTTTTTTAAATTCCACATATGAATGAAATCATATGGTATTTATCTTTCTCTGACTGACTTATTTCACTTAGCGTAATATCTTCCAATTCTACCCACATTGTTACAAATGGCAAGATTTTATTCTTTTTGGTGGCTGAGTAGTATTCCATTGCATATATGCACCACATCTTTGTCCATTCATTTGTCGATAGAGATCTGGGCTCTTTGCATTTTTTGGCAATTGTGGACATTACTGCTATCAGCTATAAATATCAGTGTGCATGTGCCCATTTGAATCACTATATTTATATCTTTTGGATAAGTATCTAGTGCAATTGCTGGCTCACAGGGTAGTACTATTTTTTAACTTGTTGAGGAACCTCCTTACTATTTTCCAGAGTGGCTGCACCAGCTGCATTCCCATCAACAGTGTAAAAAGGTTCCCCTTTCTCTGCATCCCAGCCAACATCCGTTGTTTCCTTTGTTGTTAATTTTAGCCATTTTACTGGTGCTAGGTGGTGCTTTATTGTGGTTTTGATTTGCATTTCCTTGATTCCAAGTGATGTTGAGCATTTTTTCATGTGTCTGTTGGCCATTTGTATGTCTTTTTTTAATTATTTTATTTATTTATTCGACAGAGAGAGAAGCAGCAAGAGAGGGAACACAAGCAGGGGGAGTGGGAGAGGGAGAAGCAGACTTCCCGCTGAGCAGGGAGCCCGATGCAGGACTTGATCCCAGAATGCCGGGATCCTGACCTGAGCTGAAGGCAGACACTTAAAGACTGAGCCACCCAGGCGTCCCCACTTGTATGTCTTCTTTGGAGACATGTCTGTTCATGTCTTTTGCCAATTTCTTGATGAGATTTTTTTTTGTTTTTTGGGGGTGCTGAGTTTGATAAGTTCTTTATATATTTTGGATACTAGCCCTTTATCTGATATGTCATTTGCAAATATCTTCTCCCATTCTCTCGGTTGCCTTAGTTTTGTTGATTGTTTTCTTGGTGTGCAGAAGCATTTTACCTTGATGAAATCCCAATAGTTCATTTTTGCTTTTGTTTCCCTTGTCTCTGGAGATGTGACTAGCAAGAAGTTGCTGCAGCCTAAGTTAAAGAAGTTGCTGCCTGTGTTCTCCTCTAGAATTTTGATGTATTCCTGTCTCTCATTTAGCTCTTTCATTCATTTTTTAAAAACAGGATTGTATTTATTTATTTTAACACACAGAGAGAAAAAGTTTGTGTGTGGGGACAAGAAGTGGTGGGGGAGGAGTAGCAGAGTGGCAGGCAGAGGGAGAGGGGGAAGCAGGCTCCATTCCAGGACGTTGGGATCAGGACCCTACCTGAAGGCATATGCTTAACTGACTGAGCCACCCAGGCACCCCTCTTTTATCCATTTTGAGTTTTTTGTGTGTATGGTGTAAGAAAGTGGTACAGTTTCATTCTTCTGCATGTGGCTGTCCAATTTTCCCAACACCATTTGTCTTTTTTCCATTGAATATCCTTTCCGGCTTTGTCGAAGATCAGTTGACCATACAGTTGAAGGTCTATTCTGGATTCTCTATTCTGTTCCACTAACCTATGTGTCTGTTTTTGTGCCAGTACCACCCTGTCTAGATGATTATAGCTTTGTAATACAGCTTGCCATCTGAAATTGTGATGCCTCCAGCTTTCCTTTCCTTTTTCAACTTTCTTTTGGCCATTCAGGGTCTTTTCTGGTTCCATACAAATTCTAGAATTGTTTGTTCCAGCTCTGTGAAAAATGCTGGTGGTATTTCGGTAGGGATTGCACTAAATGTATAGATTGCTTTGGGTAGCATAGACATTTTAACAATATTTGTTCTTCCAATCCATGAGCATGGAATGTTTTTCCATTTCTTGGTGTCTTCCTCAATTTCTTTCCTAAGTATTCTATAGTTTTCAGAGTACAGATCTTTTACCTCTTTGGTTAGGTGTATTCCTAGGTATCTTGTGGTTTTTGGTGCAACTATAAATGCGATCAATTCCTTGATTTCTCTTTCTTGTGCCTCATTGTTAGTGTATAGAAGTGCAACTGACTTCTGTGCATTGCTTTTATATCCTGCCACATTGCTGAACTCCTGTGTATGTTCTAGCAATTTTGGGGTGGAGTCTTTTGGGTTTTCCACATAGAGTATCATGTCATCTGTGAAGAGTGGGAGTTTGACTTCTTCTTTGCCTATTTGGATGACTTTTATTTCTCTTTGTTGTCTGATTGCTGAGGCAATAATAATAATAACATAATCCAGTATTATGTTGAATAACAGTGGTGATTGTGGACATCCCTGTCGTGTTCCTGACCTTAGGGAAAAGCTCTCAGTTTTTCCCCATTGAGGATGATATTCGCTGTGGGTCTTTCATCTATGGCTTTTATGATCCTGAGATATGCTCCCTCTATTCCTATGTTGTAGAGGGATTTTATCAAGAATGGATACTGTATTTTTCAAATGCTTTTCCTGCACCAATTGAGAGGATCATAATATTCTTTTCTTTTCTTTTATTAATATGTTGTACCATATTGATTGATTTGTGGATGTTGAACCTCCCCTGCAGCCCAGGAATAAATGCCACTTGGTCCTGTTGAATAATCCTTTTAATGTACTGTTGGATTCTATTAGATAATATCTTGGTGAGAATTTTTGCATCCATGTTCTTTGGGAATATTGGTCTTTGATTCTTCTTTTTGGTGGGGTCTTGGTCTGGCTTAGGGATCAAGGTAATGTTGGCCTCATAGAATGAGTTTGGAAGTTTTCCTTCCATTTCTCTCTCTCTCTCTCTCTCTCTCTCTCTCTCTCGGAACAGTTTCAGAAGTTAGGTATTAATTTTTCTTTAGTATTTGGTAGTATTCCCCTGGGAAGTCATCCAGCCGTGGTATCTTATTTGTTGGGAGAATTTTGATTACTGCTTCAATTTTGTTGCTGGTTATGCAGGTTTGATAGTTCATATGTTTAATGTATCTGTTTCTTCCAGATTGCCTAATTTGTTGGCATATAATTTCTCATAATACACTCTTAAAATTATTTGTATTTATTTGGTATTAGTTGTGATCTCTCCTTTTTTATTCATGATTTTATTAATTTGGGTCCTTTCTTTTTTCTTTTTGAGAAATCTGGCTTGAGGTTTATCAATCTTGTTAATTCTTTCAAATAACCAGCTCTTAGTTTCATTGATCTCCTCTACTGTTTTTTTTTCTTTCTATATAATTGATTTCCCCTCCAGTCTTTATTATTTATCTTCTCCTGCTGGATTTAGGGTTTATTTGCTCTTCCTTTTCCAGCTCCTTAAGTTGTAAGGTTAGTTTGTGTAAGTTTGTGTATTTGAGACTTTTCTTGCTTCTTGAGGAAGGCCTGTAATGCTATATACTTCCCTCTTAGGACCGCATTTGTTGAATCCAAAAGGTTTTCAACTGTCATGTTTTCATTTTCATTTGCTTCCATCTATTTTTTAAATCCTTCTTTAATTTCCTGGTTGATCTATTCATTCTTTAGTATGATATTCTTTAACCTCCATGTATTGGAGTACTTCCCATTTTTTTTTCTTGTGGTTCACTTCAAGTTTCATAGTATCGTAGTCTGAAAATATGCATGGTATTATTTCAATCTTTTTGTACCAGTTGAGTCCTGATTTATGACCCAATATGTGATCTATTCTGGAAAATGTTCCGTATGCGCTCAAAAATAATGTGTATTATGCTGTTTTAGGATGAAATGTTCTGAATATACCTGTTTAAGTCCATCTGGTCCATTTTTATCATATAAAGCCTTTGTTTCCTTACTGATCTTTTGCTTAGATGAATTGTCCATTGTTGTAAATGGGGTGTTAAATTCCCTGTTATTGTATTATTATCAATGATTTTTTTTAATTTTATTTGTTTATTTATATATCTGGCTGCCTCTATGTTAGGGGTATAAATATTTAGAATTGTTAGATCTTCTTATTGGATAGACCATTTTATTATGATATAGTGTCCTTCTTCATCTCTTATTACAGTGTTTGGTTTATCATTAGCATGATAAGTGGTTCTTTATTATTTTCAATCTGGAGGTGTCTTTGGGTCTAAAATGAGTCACTTGTAAGTAGCATATTGATTTTTTTTTTTAATCCATTCTGGTACCCTATGTCTTTTGATTGGAGCACTTACATTCAGAATAATTATTGAAAGATATGAAATTAGTGCCACTGTATTACCTATAAATTCTACTTACCCTGTAGATTGTCTCTATTCCTTTCTGCTCTTTGTTATTTTTGGTCTCTTTCCATTCAAAGGGTCGCCTTTAATCCCTTAATATTTCTTGAAGTGCTGGTTTAGTGTTCACAAGCTCCCCTAGGGTTTTTTTGTTTTGTTTTGTTTTGGTTTGGTTTGGTTTTTGGTTTTTGTTTTTTATGTTTTTTTTGTTTTTTGGTTTTTGTCTTGGAAACTCTTTATCTCTCCTTTTCTTCTGAATGAGAGCTTTCATGGATAAAGTATTCTTGGCTCCATATTTTTCCCATTTAGCATGTGGAATATATCATGCCAGTTCATTCTGGATTGTCAGGTCTCTGTGGACAGGTCTGTTGCCAGCCTTATGTGTCTACCCTTGCAGGCTAAGGGCCTTTATTCCCTAGCTGCTTTTAGTATTTTCTATCTTTTAATTTGCCAGTTTCACTATAATATATCATGGTGTTGACCTATTTTTGTGGATTTTGAGGGGAGTTCCCTATGCCTCTTAGACTTGCCTGCCTGCTTCCTTCCCCAGATCAGGGATGTTCTCAGCTATAATTTGTTCAAATAAAATATCTGCCCATTTTTCCTGATCTTCTTCTTCTGGGACTCCTATAAAATGGATATTATTTTGCTTTATGGAACATTTACATTCCTTAAATCTACCCTCCTGATCTAATAGTTTTCCTTCCTTCTTCTTTTCAACTTCATTAGTTTCCATAATTTTGTCTTCTCTATTACTGATTTGTTCTTCTGCTTTGTTCATACTCATTTTTATGTCCTCCACTTGGGACTACATTTCAGTTGTAGCATTTTTAATTTCAGCCTGACTATATTTTAGTCCTTTTATCTCTACAGTAAGGGATTCTCTAGTGTCTTCTAGGTTTTTATCAAGCCCATCTAGCATCTTTATAATCATTGTTTTAAGTTCTAATTCAGACATATTACTTATTGGTATTGATTAAACACGTGGCTGTGAATACTACATCCTGTTCTTTCTTTTGGGGTGAATTTCTCCTGTTTCATCATTCTGTCCAGAAAATAAAAGAAGAAAGAAAAAGACAAAACAACAACAACAATAACAAAACAAAACTAGATCCTGTGTATATTTTATTCTGCTTGTTAATAGAAACTAGATCCCAAAATAAGAAAGAAAGAAAGAAAGAAAGAAGAAAGAAAGAAAGAAAGAAAGAAATGTGTAATAAACTATACTAAAAAGGAAACACACACACTCTCTCTCTCATACATATAAAAATAAAAAATTACAAAATAATAAAAAAGGGATTGAAAAAATAAGAAAATAATGGAAAAATAATAATAAAGGCTAAAGAATCAAAATACAAAGAATGGTACATACTGTTTTCCCCTAGAGCTGAATCTTTGCAGCTCTCTATTATCAATAAATTTGGTGCAACCTCGTTGTGTTGGTCTCCTGGGAGAGGGGCTTGTTGCACTGATTCTCAGGTGGGCTTGTCCTAGTGGAAATGCACCTCCAATGCACAGGGAGACAGCTTCGTGTAAGCAGCTCTGGATTCCCTGAGGTGGTGCTGTTTTGCTCCCTGAAGTCTTTCAGCACTGGCAGGTGGGTTGAATATGCCAGCACCCTGCTCTCTAACCTTGGAGCTGAAAATTGCTCACAGAAGAGCAATTAATCACTCATGTTTCCCCCTTTCCATCAGAATTTTGAGTTCACCCTGCCTGTGTCTGAGGTTTGTGGGGGGGGGGTTGTTTGTTTTTGTTTTTGTTTTTTATCTCAGGCATATGACTGAGTTTCAAAACTCCAAATTTTTAGGACTCCCCTGGCATGGACCCTTGTGGTTCCTCCCAGAGTAACCATGCTTCTGCCTTTTGTTGGACCTGTTCCAGGAAAGCAGTTGCACAACTATGCAGCAGTTCACAGTTTATGGCAACACAGAGCAGAAAGCCAGCACTTAGACTGGTTGTCCTCAGCTGGCTTCCATGCTCCTATGCCTGGAAAACATGGCTCACTTAGGTGCTGTGCCTTCTTTTTGCAACCCAGGGAATCCTCAGACCATGCTGTCACACCTGGGATTCTGCTCCCTTTGCCACCAGAGCACCTTTAAGACATGCACATCCCCCTCTCTTGTAGACTTCTAATAGTCTTGATTTTTCACTCCGCTGCTTATAATACTTTGCAGTAGCCTCTGTAAGCAGGCTCCCTCTCCTCCAGCACATACTCAGCTATATCTCACCTGATTCAAGTCTCCACACCTCCTACTTTCTTAACAGAGGTCACTTTTCTACTTGTGGACTTGCAGATTTGTTTTCTCAGAACTCCAATTGATTTCCTGGGTGTTCAGAATGATTTGATAACTATTTATTTGTATTCAAAGTATGAGACAAACTTAGGGTCCCTCTACTCCTTAATCATCTTATCTCCTCCCTCTGGTTTACTGAATATTTTAAGCCCACTGTTGAGAACTACTCAGAAAAAAATATATCTTTTAAAATACGTGTGCTCATTGACAATGTACCTGGTCACCAAAGAACTCTGATGGAGATGTACAATGAAATTAACATTGTTTTCATGCCTGCTAACACAATATCTATTGTGCAGCCTATGGATCAAGGAGTAATTTTGACTTTAAAGTCTTTGTATTTATGAAATACATTTTGTAAGGTTTTGGCTACCATGAATAGTGATTCCCCTGATGGATCTGGGCAATGCAAATTGAAACCCTTCTGGAAAGGATTCACCATTCTAGATGCCATTAAGAACATTTGTGATTCATGGAAAGAGGTCAAAATATCAACGTTAATCAGGAATTTGGGAAAGATTGATTCAAACCCTCATGTATGATTTTGAGAGATTCAAGACTTCAGTGGAGGCAATAACTGCAAATGTGGCAGAAATAGGAAGAGAATTACAATTAGAAGTGGAGTTTGAAGGAGGAGTTAAGATGGCGGAGGAGTAGGGGACCCTAAGTCTGTCTGGTCCCTGGAATTCAGCTAGATAATTATCAAATCATTCTGAATCCCTGATAAATCATTGGGAGAGCTGAACAAAGAAATGCTGCAATTCTACAAACAGAAAAGCAACCACTTTTTGGAAGGTAAGATCTGTGGAAACAAATCTTGGGTGATATATTGGAGGATATGGGAGCCGGTGTAAGGAGGATACCACAAAGTATTATAAGAAGTGGAGTGCAAAATTGGAACTTTAAGAAGTCTGTTATGGTGGGGGATGTCTCTGACTTAAAGGTGCTCAGGTGGCGGGGGTGGGGGGAAGATTCCCAGGTGGGACAGTGTGTTCTCAGGATCTCCAGAGTCACAAGAATAATGGAGAGTGCCTGAGTGTGGCAGAGTCCCAGGCATTGGAGCAGGGAAGCCAGCTAAAAACAGTGAGTCTAGGTGCTGCTTTCTGCTCAGTGTTGCCATAAACTATGAACTGCTGTTCTCTGGGCAGGGGCTCATCAAAAAGCAGACCATGGTGAGATCCCCTCCCTCTTCTCTGGGAGGAAAGGTGAGGGTCTGCACTGTGTGAGTCCATAAAATTTGGCAACTTGAAACTCAGGTGTGTGCCTGAGATAAAAACACTTGGTCACTGGCTGAGTGAACATAGAGTTTAGATGGAAACCAGGAAGACAAAGGTGATTGGCTGCTTTTCTGTGAAGGCTCACTGAAGAGTGGGGGGTGCAAACTTTCAGCTCTGGGGCTAGAGAGTGGGGCACTGCCATCTTTATCTCTCCCATTGTTGCAGTAAGCCTCCAGGGAGCAAAAGAGCACCACATAGTGTAATCGAGAACTGCTTACATGGAGGGAGGCATAATTCCACCAGGGCAAGGGCACATGAGAATCAGCAGGACAGGCCCCTCCCCGGGAAAATCAGCAGGAACAACTGGCTAGCACCAAGGTTACTGATCATAGAGAACTGCAAAACTTTAGCTCTTGTGGAAAAGAGTATGTAGCATTTGTGGCATTTTTGAAAATTATTCTTTAGAGTTTCAGGGGTTTTTTCCAGCTATTTTTTAAATTTTTTTTCAATTCTTTATATATACATATTCCATTCATTGTATTTTATTTTATCTTTATTTATTTTTGTAAATAGAAAATTTTTTCATTCTTTCTTATTTTGGGACCTAGTTTCTTTTAACAAACAGACCAAAATACACACAGGATCTACTATTTTGTTTTGTTCTGTTTTGTTTCTGTTTTTGTTTTTTTTCTTATTTTGTTTGGCTTTTGTTTTCTTATGTTTTTCTTTCTTTTTTTGTTGCTATCTCCTCTCTCTTTCTTCTATTCTATTCTGGAAATAATGATGGGACAGAGAAATTCACCACAAAAGACAGAACAGGAGGTAGTACTCAATGCCAGGGATTTAAGCAGTATGGATAGAACAAGATGTCCGAACTAGAATTTAAAACAATTATTATAAAGATACTAGCTGAGCTTGAAGAAAGCATAGAAGACACTAGAAAATCCCTTACTATAGAAATAAAAGAACTAAAATCTAATCAGGCTGAAATTTAAAATGTTATTACTGAAATGCAGTAAAAAATGGGCCCTGTAACATCAAGGATAAATGAGTCAGAAGAGAAAGTCAGTGATATAGAAGACAAAATGATGGAGAATAAAGAAGCTGAAAAGAAGAGAGAAAGACAACTACTGGATCACTAAGTGAGACTTTGAGAAATCAGCAATACCATAAAGCGAAATAATATTAAAAAAATAGGGGTCCCAGAAGATGAAGAGAGAGAGAGAGAGTGGGGAAGAAGGTATATTTGAACAAATTGTAGCTGAGAACATCCCAAATCTGGGGAAGGAAACAGGCATTCAAGTGCAGGAGACACAGAACACCCACTTCAAAATCAATAAAAATAGGTAAAGAACATGAAATATAATAGTGAAGCTTGCAAATTTCAGAGATAAAAAGTAAATCCTGAAAGCAGCTCAGGAAAAGAGGTCTTTAACCTACAAGAGTAGAAATATAAGGCCGGCAGCAGACATGTCCACAGAGACTTGTCATGCTGGAAAGGACTGGAATGATATATTCAATGTGCTAAATGGGAAAACTAGGCAGCCAAGAATACTTTATTCAGCAAGGCTGTAATTCAGAATAGAAGAAGAGATAAGGAATTTCCAGGACGGAAAAAAAAAAAAAAAACCTAGAGGAATTGTTGAACACTAAACCAGCCCTGCAAGAAATACTAAAGGATCCCTTGAGAGAAGAGACAGCCCAAAAGTAATTTAGACCAGTAAGAAACAGAGACAGATAATAAAATGGCACTAAATTCATGTCTTTCAATAATTACTCTGAGTGTAAATGAACTCAACGCTCCAATAAAAAGAAATAGGCTATCAGATTGAATTAAAAAAAAACCCACAAGACTCATCAATGTGCTGCTTACAAGAGACTCATTGTGGACCCAAAGAAACCTCCAGATTGAAAATGAGTGGGTAATGTCTACAGCCATACCACCCTGAATGCGCCCAATCTCATCTGAAAATGAGTGGGTAAAGAACCATTTATCATGCTAACGTACATCAAAAGAAAAGTGGAGTAGCCAACCCTATATAAACAAACTAGATTTTAAACCAAAGACTGTAATAAGAGATGAAGAAGGACACTTTATCATAATAAAATGGTCTATCCAACAAGAAGATCTAACAATTATAAATATTTATGCCCCTAAATTGGGAGCAGCCAATTATATAAACCAATTAATAACAAAATTAAAGAAACACACTGCTAATGATATTATAATAGTAGGGGACTTTAACACTTCACTCACAGCAATGCACAGATCATCTAAGCGGAAGATTGATAAGGAAACAAAGGCTCTGAATGACACACTGGACCAGATGGACTTCACAGATATATTCAGAAGATTTCATCCTAAAGCAGCATAATACACATTTTTTTTAAGTGCACATGGGACATTCTCCAGAATAAATCATACTGGGTCACAAATTAGGGTTCAACCTATATAAGAAGTTTGAGATCACACCATGCATATTTTCATACTACAATACTTTAAAACTTGAAATCAAGTACAAGAGAAAGTTTGGAAAGGACACAAATTCTTGGAAGTTAAAAAGCATCCTACTGAAGAATGAATGGGTCAGCCAGGAAATTAAAGAATAAAAAATACATGGAAAAATGAAAATAAAAACACGACAGTTCAGAACCTTTGGGATGCAGCAAAGGCAGTCCTAGGAGGGAAGTATATAGCAATACAGGCATTTATCAAGAAACAAGAAAAGCCTCAAATTCACAATCTAAACTTATACCTAAAGGAGCTGGGAAAAGAACAGCAAATAAAGCCTACGCCAGCAGAAGAGAGATAATCAAAATTAGAGCAAAAATCTATTATATAGAAATCAAAAAAATCAGTAGAACAAACCAACAAAGTTAGGAGCTGGTTCTTTGAAAGAATTAATAATACTGATAAACACCAAGCCAGACTTATCAAAAAGAAAATAAAAATAACCCAAATAAATAAAATCATGAATGAAAAAGAACAGATGACAACGAACATCGCAGAAATAGAAACAAGTATTAGAGAATACTATGAGCAATTATAGGCCAACAAATTGGCCAACCTGGAAAGAATGGGTATATTGCTACAAACATATAAACTATCAAAACTGAAACAGGAAGAAATAGAAAATTTGAACAGACCCATAATCAGCAAAGACATTTTATCAGTAATCAAAAATCTCCCAAAAACAAGGTTCCAGGGCCAGATGGCTTCCCAGGGGAATTCTACCAAACATTTAAAGAAGAGTTAATACCTTTTCTTCTGAAACTGTTCTAAGAAATATAAGTGGAAGGAACACTTTGGCACTCATTCTAGGAGGCCAGTATTACTTTGATTTCAAAATCAGACAAAGATCCCACTAAAAAGGGGAATTACAGTTGAATATCCATGATGAACATGGATGCAAAAATGTTCAACAATACACTAGCAAATAGAATCCAACAGTACATTGAACAAATTATTCACCACACTCAAGTGAGATTTATTCCTGGGCTGCAGGGGTTGTTTAATATTTGCAATAAATCAACGTGATAGACGGGGAGTTAAGACGGCGAAGGAGTAGGGGACCCTTTTTTTAGCCGGTCCCCTGAGTCGAGCTGGATAGGTACCAGACCAGCCTAAATAACCATGGAATCAGCCTGAGATGCAGGAAGATACATCTGGATCTCTACAAATGAACATCTCCAGCGCTGAGTATTGAGGTACGAGGAGGGAAGCCGTGAAACCGCGCACAGATATCGGAAGATAAACGGAAGGGGGAGGGAGCTGCCACGTTTGGGCGCCGGGAAGCAGCAGCCACCTGCACAGGGGAGCGGGCGGACTCATGGACGGCACCTGCGAGAGAGCGGACTGAGACCGGTGAGCCGGGAGTGCGCACCACCAGGCATCTCGCAGAACACCAGAATCCCAGTGTGCTCACGGGATCCAGACTGAGACCGGGAGCTCCCGGAGCTTGCGCGGGGTGGCTGGTGGCTGGTGGGCCACCTGCACGGGGGAGCGGCAGACTCACGGTCGGCACCTGCGAAACAGCAGACTGAGACCCTGAACCGGGTGCACTCGCCACCAGGCTTCTCACGGAACACCAGAATCCTGGTGTGGTCACCGGGCATAGACTGAGACTGGGAGATCCGGGAGCGCGTGGGGTGGCTGGCGGCTGGCGGCGTTAGAAACACAAAGGACAGAGACACGCCGGCACCGGAAGTGAGGGCGGGGACGCCGGGTGTGGGGTGCACATCCCGGGATGCTGCAGGATTGAGCAGCACCAACAGTAACGGAGTTAAAGTGGCCAGAACATCAGTGGAGAATGGGCCGCAATCCCTCTGTTCTGTGACAATTCAGCCTCTGCTGCTCTGACTCTCAGAACAGGCATAGCAGACCACCAGGGAAAGCCTCCAGAGAACAAAAGCCTGGAAATACTGGCTGACAGCGTGCCCATCCCCATCCCCCCTCGCGGGGGACACGGAGACTCTACCCAAAGAGGGTTGCCTGAGTATCAGCGTGGCAGGCCCCTCCCCCAGAACACAGAAGGCAGGCTGAAAAATCAAGAAGCCCACAACCCAGGGCGCCTAGGTGGCACAGTCATTGAGCGCCTGTGTCCAGCTTAGGGCGTAATCCCGGCATTCCAGAAAGGAGTCCCTCATCGGGCTCCTCCGCTGGGAGCCTGCTTCTTCCTCTCCCATTCCCCTGCTTCTGTTCCCGTTCTTGCTGACTGTCTGTCTCTCTCTCTCAGATAAATAAATAAAATCTTTAAAGAAGAAGCCCACATCCCTAAGATCCCTATAAAGCAAGGGGCACGGCCTGGGACCCAGTCAGTAATTTGGGCTCTGGACAACCCCGCAACCTCTCCTCATCAGAATGACAAGAAGGAGAAGCCCCCCCCCCAAGCAAAGAAAAGAGAGTGAGTCTGTGGCCTCTGCCACAGAAATAATGGATATAGATGTAACCAAATTATCAGAAATGGAATTCGAGTAACAATGGTCAAAATGATGAGTAGAATTGAAAAAAGTATTAATGAAACAGTTACTGAGAATAGAGAATCCCTAAGGACAGAAAAGAGAGCGAATCTGACAGAAATTAAAAATTCTATGAGCCAAATGCAGGCAAAACTAGAGGCTCTGATGGCCAGGGTCACAGAAGCAGAGGAACGGCTTAGTGAATTGGAGGATGGGTTAATAGAGGAAAAAAACAAAATAGAAGCTGCTCTTAAAAAAATCCAAGCCCACGAATGTAGGTTACGGGAGATTACTGACTCAATGAAACGATCCAATATTAGAATCATCGGCATCCCCGAGGGGGTGGAGAAAAACAGAGGTCTAGAAGAGATATTTGAACAAATTGTAGCTGAAAACTTCCCTAATCTAGCGAGGGAAACAAACATTCGTGTCCAAGAGGCAGAGAGGACCCCTCCCAAGCTCAACCATGAGAAACCTACGCCACGTCACATCATAGTGCAATTCGCAAATATTAGATCCAAGGATACAGTACTGAAAGCAGCCAGGGCAAAGAAATTTCTCACGTACCAAGGCAAAGGCATCAGAATTATGTCAGACAAGTCTACACAGACCTGGAATGAGAGAAAGGGTTGGGGGAGCATATTTAAAGCTCTTTCAGAGAAAAACATGCAGCCAAGGATCCTTTATCCAGCAAGGCTGTCATTCAGAATTGATGGAGAAATAAAGACATTTCAGAATCACCAGTCACTAACCAATTTCATAACCACGAAACCAGCGCTACAGGAGATATTATGGGGGGTTCTATAAAAGTAAAAAGGCCCCAAGAGTGATACAGAACAGAAAGTCACAGCCAATACAAACAAAGACTTTACTGGCAACATGGCATCATTAAAATCATATCTCTCGGGGTGCCTGGGTGGCACAGTCGTTAAGCGTCTGCCTTCGGCTCAGGGCGTGATCCCGGCGTTCTGGGATCGAGTCCCACATCAGGCTCCTCCGCTATGAGCCTGCTTCTTCCTCTCCCACCCCCCCTGCTTGTGTTCCCTCTCTCGCTGGCTGTCTCTCTCTGTCAAGTAAATAAATAAAATCTTTAAAAAAAAATCATATCTCTCAGTACTCAGTCTTAATGTGAATGGCTTAAATGCTCCCATTAACGCCACAGGGTTGCAGATTGGATAAAAGGAAATGACTCTTCCATTTGCTGTCTACAAGAGACTCATTTCGAACCTAAAGATGCATTCAGACTGAGTGTAAAGGGATGGAGTACCATCTTTCACTCAAATGGACCTCAAAAGAAAGCTGGGGTAGCAATTCTCATATCAGATAAATTGGATTTTAAACTACAGACTATAGTTAGAGACGCAGAAGGGCACTATATTATTCTTAAAGGAAGTATTCAACAAGTGGATATGACAATTATAAATATATATGCCCCCAACAGGGGAGCAGCAAGATACACAAGCCAACTCTTAACCAGAATAAAGAGACATATAAATAAAAATACATTAATAGGAGGGGACCTCAACACTCCACTAACAGAAAGAGACAGAACACCCTGGCAAAAACTAAGCAAAGAATCAAAGGCTCTGGATGCCATACTCGACGAGTTGGACCTCATAGATATATATATAGAACACTACACCCCAGAACCAAAGAATACTCATTCTATTCTAATGCCCATGGAACATTCTCAAGAATAGACCATGTTCTGGGACACAAAACAGGTCTCAACCGATACCAAAAGATTGAAATTATCCCCTGCATATTCTCAGACCACAATGCTCTGAAATTGGAACTCAACCACAAGGAAAAATTTGGAAGAAACTCAAACACTTGGAGACTAAGAACCATCCTGCTCAGGAATGACTCGATAAACCAGGAAATCAAAAATCAAATTAAACAATTTATGGAGACCAATGAGAATGAAAATACAACAGTCCAAAACCTATGGGATACTGCAAAGGCAGTCCTAAGGGGGAAATACATAGCCATCCAAGCCTCACTCAAAAGAATAGAAACATCTAAAATGCAGTTTTTATATTCTCACCTCAAGTAGCTGGAACAGCAACAGAGGGACAGGCCTAATCCACGCACAAGGAAGCAGTTGACCAAAATTAGAGCTGAAATCAATCAAGCAGAAACCAGAAGTACAGTAGAGCAGATCAACAGGACTAGAAGCTGGTTCTTTGAGAGAATCAATAAAATTGACAGACCACTGGCAACACTTATCCAAAAGAAAAGAGAAAGGACCCAGATTATTAAAATTATGAATGAAAAAGGAGAGGTCACGACGAACACCATTGAAATTGGAAGCATTATTAGAAACTTTTATCAACAGCTATATGCCAATAAACTAAGCAATCTGGAAGAGATGGAATCCTTCCTGGAAACCTATAAACTACCAAGATTGAAACAGGAAGAAATTGATTTCTTAAACAGGCCAATTAATTATGAAGAAATTGAGTCAGTGATAAACAACCTTCCAAATCACAAAACTCCAGGCCCGGATGGTTTTCCTGGGGAATTCTACCAAACATTCAAAGAAGAAATAATACCTATTCTCCTAAAGCTATTTCAAAAAATAGAAACAGAAGGAAAGCTACCAAACTCATTCTATGAGGCCAATATTACCTTGATCCCCAAACCAGGCAAAGACCCCCTCAAAAAGGAGAATTACAGACCGATTTCCCTAATGAATATGGACGCCAAAATCCCCAAGAAGATACTTGCTAATAGAATCCAACAGTACATTAAAAGGATTATCCATCACAATCAAGTGGGATTCATACCTGGGATGCAAGCGTGGTACAATATTCACAAATCGATCAGCGTGATACATCATATCAACAAGAAAAGACTCAGGAACTATATGATCCTCTCAATTGATGCTGAAAAAGCATTTGACAATATACAGCATCCTTTCCTGATTAAAACCCTTCAGAGTGTAGGAATAGAGGGTACATTTCTCAATCTCATAAAAGCCATCTATGAAAAGCCTACTGCAAATATTATTCTCAATGGGGAAAAGCTGGAAATCTTTTCCTTAAGATCAGGAACTCGACAAGGATGCCCATTCTCGCCACTATTATTCAACATAGTACTAGAAGTCCATGCAACAGCAATCGGATGACAAAAAGGGAACAAATGTATTCAAATCGGCAAAGAAGAAATCAAAATGTCTCTCTTCACAGATGACATGATACTCTATATGGAAAACCCAAAAGAAGCCACTCCCAAACTATTAGAAGTTATAGAGCAATTCAGTCACGTGGCAGGATACAAAATCAATGCTCAGAAATCAGTTGCATTTCTATACACGAATAACGAGATTGAAGAAAGAGAAATTAGGGAATCCATCCCATTTACAATAGCACCAAAAACCATACGTTAACTTGGAATTAACTTAACCAGAGACGTAAAGGACCTATATTCTAGAAACTATAAATCACTCTTGAAAGACATTGAGGAAGACATAAAAAGATGGAAAGATATTCCATGCTCATGGATCGGAAGAATTAACATAGTTAACATGTCCATGCTACCCAGAGCGATCTACACTTTCAATGCTATCCCAATCAAAATACTGAGGACATTTTTCGAAGAACTGGAACAAATAGTCCTTAAATTTGTATGGAACCAGAAAAGGCCCTGAATCTCCAAGGAACTGTTGAAAAGGAAAAACAAAGCTGGGGGTATCACAATGCCATATTTCGAGCTGTACTACAAAGCTGTGATCACAAAGACAGCATGGTACTGGCACAAAAACAGACACATAGACCAATGGAACTGAATAGAGAGCCCAGAAATGGACCCTCGGCTCTTTGGGCAACTAATATTTGATAAAGCAGGAAAAAACATCCGGTGGGAAAAAGACAGTCTCTTCAATAAATGGTGCTGGGAAAATTGGACAGCTACATGCAAGAGAATGAAACTTGACCACTATCTCACACCATACACAAAAATAAACTCCAAATGGATGAAAGACCTTGAGGTGAGACAGGAATCCATCAAAATTCTAGAGGAGAACATAGGCAACAACCTCTATGACATCGGCCAAAGCAACCTTTTTCATGATACATCCCCAAAGGCAAGAGAAACAAAAGATAAAATGAATTTATGGGACTTCATCAAGATTAAAAGTTTCTGCACAGCCAAGGAAACAGTCAGAGAAACTAAGAGGCAGCCCACGGAATGGGAAAATATATTTGCAAATGACACTAACGATAAAGGACTGGTATCCAGCATCTACAAAGAACTTCTCAAACTCAATACACGAGAAACAAATAAATCAAAAAATGGGCAGAAGATATGAACAGACACTTTTCCAATGAAGACATACAAAAGGTTAACAGACACATGAAAAAATGTTCAAAATCATTAGCCATCAAGGAAATTCAAATCAAAACACCACTGAGATACCACCTTATGCTAGTTAGAATGGCAAAAATAGACAAGGCAAGAGACAACAATTGTTGGAGAGAATGTGGAGAAAGGGGATCCCTCCTACATTGTTGGTGGGAATGCAAGTTGGTACAGCCACTCTGGAAAACAGTGTGGAGGTCCCTTAAAAAGTTAAAAATTGAGCTACCCTATGATCCAGCCATTGCACTACTGGGTGTTTACCCCAACGATACAGACGTAGTAAAGAGAAGGGCTATATGCACCCCAATGTTCATAGCAGCAATGTCCACAATAGCTAAATCATGGAAGGAGCCGAGTTGCTCTTCAACAGATGACTGGATTAAGAAGTTGTGGTCCATATATACAATGGAATATTACTCAGCTATCAGAAAGAACGAGCTCTCAACATTTTCTACAACATGGACGGCACTGGAGGAGATAATGCTAAGTGAAATAAGTCAAGCAGAGTAAGACAACTATCACATGATTTCTCTTATCCATGGAACGTAAGAACTAGAATGATCGGTAGGGGAAAAAATGGATAAAGAAAGGGGGGGTAATCAGAAGGGGGAATGAAACATGAGAGACTATGGACTATGAGAAACAAACTGAAGGCCTCAGAGGGGAGGGGGTTGGGGGAATGGGATAGACCGGTGATGGGTAGTAAGGAGGGCACGTATTGCATGGTGCACTGGGTGTTATACACAACTAATGAATCATCGAGCCTTACATTGGAAACCGGGAATGTACTGTATGGTGACTAACATAATATAATAAAAAATCATTAAAAAAATAAATCAACATGATACACCACTGTAATAATAATAATAAAAGGATAAGAACCATATGATCCTTTCATTAAATGCAGAAAAAAGAGCTTGACAAAATTTAGCATCCTTTATTGATAAAGACCTTCAAAAAATATTGATAAAACAACATACCTCATAAAGGCCAAATATTAAAGTTCCACAGCAAATATCATCCTCAATGGGGAAAAACTGATAACTTTTCCCTTAAGGTCAGGAAAACAACAGGGATGTCCACTCTCAGCATTACTATTGAACATATTTAACATAGTACTATTTAACAAAGTCCTAGCCTCAGCAATCAGACAACAAAAAGGAATAAAATCCATCCAAATTGCCAAGGAAGAAGTCAAACTTTCACTATTTGCAGATGACATGATACTCTATGTAGAAAAACCAAAACATTCCACTAAAAAAATTGCTAGAACTGATAGAAAAATTCAGGAATGTTGCAGTATATAAAAAAGGGATGGGGCATTAGGTAAAAAGAGATAAACAAATTTTTATGGATTTAGAAACATATTCATTTAAAAATAATGTAAAATATGTGTAAAATGTACACATATTATAATATGTAATGTTTTCGAAGTGCTTTTGCATTACTCTTTTACTCTCATACTATCTTGTTAGGTTGAAATGATCATTCCCATTTCACAGATTGGTCAGTAGAAGCTCACCCAGGCTAAGTAATGGATAGTGCTCAAGCCAGGGCTGAAATTCAGATTTCATAACCTAAAGTCCTTTTTTTTTAAAGATTTTATTTATTTATTTATTTGACAGAGATAGAGACAGCCAGCGAGAGAGGGAACACAAGCAGGGGGAGTGGGAGAGGAAGAAGCAGGCTCATAGTGGAGGAGCCTGACATGGGGCTCGATCCCGTAACGCTGGGATCACGCCCTGAGCCTAAGGCAGAAGCTTAACTGCTGTGCCACCCAGGCGCTCCCCTAAAGTCCTTTTTTGTTTATTATCGTAAGCTGGCTTTAGTCTGTATTATTGTGGCTATAATAATTGTTACCACTTGTGGTTAATTAAGCTTTTTGGTTTAATTTTATTAAAACTTCTTTCTAGTAAAAAAATAAAATAAAATCAATGTAGAGAAATCTGTTGCATTTCTATACACTAATAATGAGGCATGAGAAAGAGAAACTACAGAATAGATCTCATTTACAATTTCATCAAAAATCATAAGATACCTAGGAATAAACCTAACCAAAAATGTAAAAGATCTGTAAAAACTATAGAACATTTGTAAAAGGAATTGGAGATATGATGAAAAGAGAAAATATTACATACTTATGGATTGGGAGCACAAATATAGTTAAAATGTCTATGCTACCCAAAGCAATGTACAAATTCAATGAAATCCCTATCAAAATAAGGCCAGCATTTTTCACAGAGCTAGAACAAACAATTCTAAAATTTGTACATTACTAGAAAAAGCCTCGGATAACCAAAGTAATGTTGAAAAAACAGACTCTGGACGCATCATAGTTACGGACTTCAAACTGTATTGCAAAGATGTAATCATTAAGACAGTATGGTACTGGCATGAAAACTGACACATAGATCAATGAAACAGAATAGAAAACCCAGAAATGGGCCCTCAACTCTATGGTTAACTAATCTTTGACAAAGCAGGGAAGAATACCCAATGGAAAAAAGAGAGTCTCTTCAACAAATGGTGTTGGGAAAACTGGACTGCCATAAGGAAGAGAATGAAACTGGACCACTTTCTTACATCATACACAAAAATAAACTCAAAATGGCTGAATGTCCATTTTGAGATAGGAATCCATCAAAATGATAGGAATCATCAAATGTGAGATAGGAATCCATCAAAATCCTAGAGAAGATCATCACTGGCAGCAAGCTCCTTGACCTTGCCCCTAGCAAATTCTTACTATATATGTCTCCAGAGGGAAGAGAAACAAAAGCAAAAATGAACTATTGGGAGTTCATCAAAATAGAAAACTTCTGCACAGCAGAGAAAACAATCAACAAAACTAAAAGGCAGCCTATGGAACAGGAGAAGATATTTGCAAATGGCATATTAAATAAAGGGCTAGTATCCAAATCTATAAAGAATATATCAACTTAACACCCCCCAAATTTATTTATTTTTTAAAGAAATAAAGTGACTTTTATGTTTTTTATAATACTTTTTTATTATATTACGTTAGTCACCATACAGTACATCCCTGGTTTTTGATGTAAAGTTCCATGATTCATTAGTTGCATATAACACCCAGTGCACCATGCAATACGTGCCCTCCTTACTACCCATCACCAGTCTATCCCATTCCTCCACCCTCCTCCCCTCTGAAGCCCTCAGTTTCTTTCCCAGAGTCCATAGTCTCTCACGCTTCATTCCCCCTTCTGATTACCCCCCCTTTCTTTATCCCTTTCTTCCCCTACTGATCATCCTAGTTCTTATGTTCCATAGATGAGAGAAATCATATGATAGTTGTCTTTCTCTGCTTGACTTATTTCACTTAGCATTATCTCCTCCAGTGCCGTCCATGTTGCAGCAAATGTTGAGAAATCGTTCTTTTTGATATCTGGGTAAGATTCCATTTTATATATGGACCACATCTTCTTAATCCAGTCATCTGTTGAAGGGCCTCTCAGCTCCTTCCACGATTTAGCTATTGTGGACAAACACCCCCAAAATTTAAAAAAAAATCCAATGAAGTAATCGGCAGAAGAACTGAACAGACATTTCTCCAAAGAAGACATACAAACGGCTAACAAACACATGAAAAAATGTTCAATATGACTCAGCATGGGGGAAATACCAATCAAAACCACAATGAGATACCACCTCACTTTTGTCCAATTGGCTAAATGGAACAACACAGGAAACAACAAATGATGGCGAGTTTTGTGGGAATGCCACCTGGTGCAGCCACTCTGGAAAACATTATGGAGGCTCCTTGAAAAGTTAAAAATAGAACTACCATATGACCCAGGAATTGCACTACTAGTTATTTAGCCAAAGGATACAAAAATGCTGATTGAAAGGGACACATGCGCCCTAATGTTTATAGTGGCACTATCAACAATAGCCAAATTATGTAAAGAGCCCAAATGTCCATATGTCCATTGATGGATGAATGGATAAAGAAGTGGTGATATATGGAATATTACTCAGCCATCAAAAATAATGAAATCTTGCCATTTGCAATGACATGAATGCAACTAGCTTGTATTATACTAAGTGAAATAAGTCAATCAGAGAAAGACAAATGTCATATGATTTCATTCACATGTGGGATTTAAGAAATAAGACAGATGAACATTGGGGAAAAGAAGGAAAAATAAAATAAGATAAAACCAGAGGGGAGCAAACCATAAGAGACACTTACCTATAAAGAACAAAGTGTTGGTTGCTAGAGGGGATGTGGGTGTGGGTGTGGGTTAAATGCGTGATGTGCATTAACATGGGTACTTTGGGATGAACACTAGGTGTTGTATGTAAGTGATGAATCACTAAATTCTACTCCTGAAACCAATACTACACTATATGTTAACTAACTTGAATTTAAATAAAATCTTGGAAGAAAAGAGGGATCCCTCTTACACTGTTGGTAGGAGTGCAAGCTGGTACAGCCACTTTGGAAAACAGTGTGGAGGTCCCTTAAAAAGTTAAAAATAGAGCTACCCTATGATCCAACAATTGCACTACTGGGTATTTACCCCAAAGTTACAGACGTAGTGAAGAGAAGGGCCATAGGCACCCCAATGTTTATAGCAGCATTGTCCACAATAGCAAAATTATGGAAGGAGCTGAGATGCCCTTCAACAGATGACTGGATTAAGAAGATGTGGTCCATATGTACAATGGAATATTACTCAGCCATCAGAAAGAACAATTACCCAACATTTGCAGCAACATAGACAGGACTGGAGGAGATTATGCTAAGTGAAATAAGTCAAGCAGAGAAAGACAATTATTATATGGTTTCACTCATTTATGGAAAATAAGAAATAGCAGGAAGATTGGTAGGAGAAGGAAGGGAAGAATGAAGGGGGGTAAACAGAAGAGGGAATGAACCATGAGAGACTATGGACTTTGGGAAACAAATTGAGGGCTTCAGAGGGGAGAGGGTGGGAGAATGGGATAGGCCGGTGATGGTTATTAAGGAGGGCACATATTGCACAGAGCACTGGGTGTTATATGCAAACAATGAATCATGGAACATTACACCAAAAACTAAGGATGTACTGTATGGTGACTAACATAACATAATAAAAAATTATTATAAAAATATGCTGGTATGATTTTGATATTCTTGAATTTGTTGAGAATTGTTTTGTGGCCTAATATGCTATCTCTTCCAGAGAATTTTCCATGTGCCCTTGAAAAAAATGTGTATTCTGCTGTTTTAGGATGGAATATTCTGAATATATCTGTTAAATCCATCTATTCCAGTGTGTCATTCAAAGCTTCTGCTTCCTTTCTGATTTTCTGTTTAGATGATCTGTCCATAAATGCAAGTGGGGTGTTAGAGTCCACTACTGTTTTTGTATTATTATTGATCAGTTCCTTTAAGTTATTAACCATTTTATGTATTTGGGTATTCCTATGTAGGTGTATAAATATTTACAGTTATTATGCCTTTTGTGTGATCGTTGTAGAGTGTCTTTCTTTGTGTCTTGTTCCAGTATTTTTTAAATATAAAAAATGCCCATCTGGCTTTCTTCTGACATCCATTTGCATGAAAGATGTTTCTCCATACTGTCACTTTAAACCTGCAGTATCTTTAGGTCTATAATGTGTCTCTTGTATGCAGCATATAGATGGTTCTTGTTCTTTTTATTCATTCAGTAACCCTATGAGAAACAGACCCTCAGCTATAGATAACAATCTCATGGTTATCACATGGCAGACCAGTGAGGGGGTGTGTGTTTGAAATAGGTGATAGGGATTAAGAGTGCACTTGTCGTGATGAGCTTTGGGTGATGTATAGAATTGCTGAATCTCTGTATTGTACACCTAAAACTAATATAACATGTATGTTTACTATACTAGAATTTTAAAAAATTAATTTAAAAATGAAAAATTACTTCTTAAGTAAATTATATCTACTTACAATTCAGTGTTTTAGTAATATTAAGTTTCATTAATATTAAAAACAAGGGTAATAAGTACTGTGAGCTCATCACTTCCAAAATATCTTACTACATTTTACTATTTTTCTACATTATTATTACTGTATTACATACATATTTATGATATATAATTGACATCTGTACATCAGTATTTGCATGGTGGAAATACTATGTAATATCCCACTACTGTGCATCTCTTCCCCACTCTGCATTTAATAACATGGAGTTGATAGTTTGAGATTGTCACATGCTACAAATTAGGTCTCTCCCCTCAAACCTCCACCACACCAGAGGACTTATTATTTGGGTTTTTTTTTATGTTATGTTAGTCACCATACAGTACATCATTAGTTTTTGATGTAGTGTTCCATGATTCATTGTTTGCATATAACACTCAGTCGGAGGGCTTATTGTTAAACATGTATGAGCACACCACTAGTTCCAAGGCTTAGCAAACTTTCACTGCCAATAAATGCTTCCCCTAGAATGACCCCGAGTCCCTCCTATTGCATTTTAACATTTCTTTTCCAACATGGAAGTGGAAACCCAATCTTAAAGCATGGCATTAGATTGGCCTCCCAGCTATTGTATGTTAAGAAAGTAGGGAAGAATCTTGGAGCAACGCACTATTCAATGAATATTAATTGAGTACCTTTATGTGGTAGACTCTGGAATACTTCCTAGGAATTTCGATAATCCAGACATGACATAATTCATTTTCGACCAATAATCTGGAATTGGCCAAAACTGGCTCTGAGATGCCTATGAAATAATTTTCTGCATCCGTGGTTTCCTCTTGACTTAGAAGAAAGGACATTGGGTCAAGAGACCTGGGCTAAAGCTTGGGTTTAATACTACCTATGGCAACTTAAGCAAATTATTTTACCTCTCAGTGTCTTAGTTTCCTCATTTGTAACATGGAGGTGGCAAGATAATCGTCATCATCATCATCATCATAGTTGACACTTACATATGCTCACTGTGTGTCAGGCACTGTTCTAAGTGCTTTACATATATTCACTCATTTAAACCTTACGAAGCCCCTAGGAAGTAGCTTCTATTCATTTCATCTTCATTTTACTGATAAGGAAACTGAGACAGAAAGATGAAGTAGTTTGCCCAATGTTATAACAGTTAGTAAGTGAAGGGGTTTTACTAGATGTTCTCTCAGTTCAAAGAGCCACTCAATTCTATTCTGGAGAAACCATCTCCAACCTGAAACTGGGAGCCCTGATTGGGTCAAGGTTGTAGACCCTGTTGATTACACCTTAGTTGGGGACAGAGCCTCAGAGATCTGAGAAGCAGTGAGGGTGATTTGAGTCTCTTATAATATGGAAAATGAAGCCAGGACTTCTCTGTCCAAATTAGAGCAGGAAATCCAGAAGGCAGAGAACAGTTGGTGTTAAGTCCCCATCTATAGCTCTAGTCTGGGGACAGAACAAGCACATGTTTATAGGCAATCTAGGTTCTAGCAGGCTCTATTAAATGTTTTATACCAGATGTTCTCAAGGTCAATGTTTGGAACTGTGCAGGTTTAGAGGACTTGTTCTATACTGTTTCTTTTTTTAAAAAAATATTTAAATACCAGTTAGTTAACATACAGTGTAATATTAATTTCAGGTGTACAATTTAGTGATTGAACACTTACATACAACATTCTGTGCTCATCACAAGTGCATGGAATTCATTTGTTCTCTGGGTTTGAGTTATTTGTATGTATTTCCCTCATCCCTTGGAGGCCCCAAGGAATAAAGAGTGATAGGTGTGCCTAATCCGAATCTGCAGTGGATTCACTATTTTCCTGAAGGTCAAAAATGATAGGAATTTACATGCCATAAATGTGGGTGTCATTTGGCTAAAGGCTCTCATGAGCCATTCCATAGTCTTTTGTCCTGAAGACAGTTTCTTCACTTGATCTCTTGCTTTTTTTTACCTCCAACCTGAAAGCTATTTCCAAGCACCACAATAACCCAGAGAGCCATTGTAATACTCATTAAAAAGTCTTTTCTTATTAGTAGTTCTGCCAAAATGACCCAGAGAAAAGTATTAGGCCCAATGTAATAATAATAAAAATATCAAAGTGCAAAAGTTTAAAAACAGTCTTGTTCCTATAGATACCAGTGCCAATTCACCCAAAGTGAAATTCTCTCAGAGGTTAAAATATTAAGCACAAGTATGACCCCAATATCTTACAGTCCAGAAGATAAAGCTAGGAAGGACATTGAAGAGTCATCTGATTAGGCCCTTCTTTCCAGGTTAGTAAATATACTAGCAGTCGGCTAACTTATAAGGGTGGCTTCTGGGGGTATTTATCAGTTTTGACTATGAATTGACTTATCTATCATCTTCCTAATGTGCCATGAGTTATGTTCATTCTACTAGGGGAACTCTTTCATATTTCAGATCTCCCTTTGTTCCCTGGTCTATTGTGATTATCCCAAATTGCTGCTGTTGTTTGGAAAATGACTACTTTGTGGAGAGCATCAAGCAGGGGCTGGTCCATATGGTGTCATACAGCATTGAGATCCATTATTCTCCTGTACTATAGTTTTTCATGGACACCAAAGATAAAACTGGAAATCAGATACTTGGCCTTGTTTTCTTGTTTTATTTATCCCCAAACTTTCCTTCTTCCTCTTTCATTTCCCACCAACCCCTTCTTACTAGCTTACGCATTCTTCCTTTTGTAACTAGAACAGTGAGTTCTGTGTGCACACAGCAGGTGAGAAAATGCAATTCAGTGATGGCAAATGAATTGCCAAGTGGATCTGATGGATTGCAGGCCTCTTTCCTGCTGTGGTATGTGGTTATTATTTTGATTAAGCCTCTGTAGAAAAGAGTGACAACTAAGACAGAGCCACTGACATATATGCCCATCCCATAAGTCTTTGTTTTAGGCCTAGAAGTTGGCCTGACAGAAGTAGCACTCAGGCTAATTTTCAGACCCCATCTCAGAGAGCCAGAAAAATTGGTTCCTGATCCTAGAGCACTCTATATTTGGAAGGCGGAAGAGGAAGAGAATAGAGTCTGTAACTAAAATGGTTATTGAAATTCTCTAGCTAGGGGATCACTTCTAGGTGGAAAGTGATGATAAAAATAGTCACTTGTAACAGAAATGAAGTTACACTCCAGTGGCTTCGAGCTTCTAGTCCCTTCTTTCTTTTCTGACACAAATAAGTTTCTACTACAGTTAGCACCATGCAGGCAATTGGACAAAGAGCAGTGCCAAGCCAGATCCTAGTGCATCTGCAAAGGGATTGTCAGCAGAATGCCAGAAGCAGCAGCAGCTGCTGTATTTCTAGGATTGATGGTAGAAACAGAGGGAGAAGATAATTTCCCAGGACACAGTGAGAATACCTGGGCTCAGACAGTTTGTTGAACTGTGTTTTTTGTTTGTTTGTTTGTTTGTTTTTGTTTTTGTTTTTTGCTAGGTCTTCCATAGCAGAGTACCATAAACAGAATAGCTTTAACAGCAGAAATTTATCATCTCACAGTTCTGGAGGCTACACATCTGAAATCAAAGTGTCAACAAGGTTAGTTCCTTCTGAAGGCTGTAAGTGAGAATCTGTTCCATGCCTCTCCTAATTTCTGGTGGTTTGCTGGTAATCTTTGATGTCCCTTGGCTTGTATATCACTGCCTTCATTTTTGTACATTATGCTCTTTCATATGCTCCGTCTATGCCCCTTCTTATAACAGTCATATTGGATTAGGGTCCCACCCTACTACAGTATGACTTCATCTTAGCTAATTACGTCTGCTATGCCCTACTTCCAAAAAACTTCACTTTCTGAGGTACTGGTGGTTGGAACTTCAACATACAAATTGAAGAGGATATAACTTAACTCGTGACAGGCTGGAAAGTTCAAGAGGCAGGAGTGTTAATGTCTGGCATAGGAAGCATAAAAAGCACCTTTTGTTGTTATTGTTAATGGTAAGAGTAGGCACTATCATCTATTGAGTTATATGCTAGGTATTATTTATTTATTTTTTTATAATAATACTTTTTTATTATATTATGTTAGTCAACATAGAGTACATCACTAGATTTTGATGTAAAATTCCATGATTCATTATTTGCGTATAACACCGAGTGCACCATGCAATACGTGCCCTCCTTACTACCCACCACCGGCCTATCCCATTCCCCCACTGCCCTGCCCTCTGAAGCCCTCAGTTTGTTTCCCAGAGTTCATAGTCTCTCATGCTTCATTCCCCCTTCTGATTACCCCCCCTTCTTTATCCCTTTCTTCTCCTACTGATCTTCCTACTTCTTATGTTCCATAGATGAGAGAAACCATATGATAATTGTCTTTGTCTGCTTGACTTATTTCACCTAGCATTATGTCCTCCAGTGCCATCCAGTTGCAGCAAATGTTGAGAAATCATTCTTTTTGATAGCTGAGTAGTATTCCATTGTACATATGGACCACATCTTCTTCATCCAGTCATCTGTTGAAGGGCATCTCAGCTCCTTCCACGATTTAGCTATTGTGGACAATGCTGCTATGAACATTGGGGTGCATATGGCTCTTCTCTTCACTATGTCTGTATCTTTGGGTTAAATATCCAGTAGTGCAATGGCTGGATCATAGGGTAGCTCAATTTTTAACTTTTCAAGGGACCTCCACACTGTTTTCCAGAGTGGCTGTACCAACTTGCATTCCCACCAACAATGTAGGAAGGATCCCCTTTCTCCACATCCTCTCCAACAATTGTTGTTTTTTGCCTTATCAATTTTTACCATTCTAACTGGCATAAGGTGGTATCTCAGTGTGGTTTTGATTTGAATTTCCCTGATGGCTAATGATTTTGAACATTTTTTTTCATGTGTCTGTTAGCCATTTGCATGAGACTGAAGAAAGAGAAATTCGGGAATCCATTCCATTTACAATAGCACCAAAAATCCTATGTTATCTTGGAATTAACGTAACCAGAGATGTAAAAGATCTATATTCTAGAAACTACAAATCACTCTTGAAAGACATTAAAGAAGACACAAAAAGATGGAAAAATATTCCATGCTCATGGATCGGAATTAACATAGTTAAAATGCCCATGCTACCCAGAGCAATCTACACTTTCAATGCCATCCTGATCAAAATACCAATGACATTTTTCAAAGAACTGGAACAAACAAACAGCCCTTAAATTGGTATGGAACCAGAAAAGGCCTTGAATTGCCAAGGAATTGTTGAAAAGGAAAGCAAAGCTGGGGGCATCACATTGCCATATTTAAGCTATACTACAAAGCTGTAATTACAAAGACAGCATGGTATTAGCACAAAAACAGACACATAGACCAATGGAACATAATAGAGACTCCAGAAATGGACCATTGGCTCTTTGGGCAACTAATCTTTGATAAAGCAGGAAAAAACATCTGGTGGAAAAAAGACAGTCTCTTCAATAAATGGTGCTGGGAAAATTGGACAGCTACATGCAAAAAGATGAAACTTGACCACTCTCTCACACCATACACAAAGATGAACTCCAAATGGATGAAAGACCTCGATGTGAGACAGGAATCCATCAAAATCCTAGAGAAGAACATAGGCAGCAACCTCTACAACATTGGCCAAAGCAACTTTTTCATGACACATCTCCAAAGGCAAGAAAAACAAAAGAAAAAATGAACTTGTGGGACTTCATCAAGATAAAAGCTTCTGCACAGCCAAGGAAACAGTAAAAAAAACTAAGACACATCCCATGGAATGGGAGAAGATATTTGCAAATGACACTACAGATAAAAGACTGGTATCCAAGATCTATAAAGAACTTCTCAAACTCAATACACAAGAAACAAATACACAAGGAGGGCATGTATTGCATGGTGCACTGTGTGTTATACGCAACTAATGAATCATTGAACTTTACATCAAAAACCGGGGATATACTGTATGGTGACTAACATAACATAATAAAAAATTATTATAATAAAAAAGAAACAAATGAACAAATCATAAAATGGGCACAAGATATGAAAAGATACTTTTCCAATGAAGGTATTATTTTTTTTAAGATTTTATTTATTTTTTTGACAGAGACACAGCCAGAGAGAGAGAGATTACAAGCAGGGAGAGTGGGAGAGGAAGAAGCAGGCTCCCAGCAGAGCAGGGAGCCTGATGCGGGGCTTGGTCCCAGGACCCTGGGATCATGCCCTGACCCAAAGGATACGTTTAATGACTGAGCCACCCAGGTGCCCCTGTGCTAGGTATTAGATGGGGTTATCTGCCTGCATTATTTCATTAATTACTACCACAAATCTATGAGGTAAGTATCCACATGTTTCAGTAGATAAAACTAAGGCCCCCAGAAAGGGAAATAACTTGATACATTGAGGAAAATTGACTTAGCCCAGGCCCTGTGTCTAGTAATTAGCAGAGTGATATTTGAACTCAGGTCCATAGGACACCAAAGAATCTCCCAAATGCTTTTCCCACCATTATTCTTGCTAATTGGGAGACCCCCTCTTTCCCCCATTTCAGAACATAAAACACCAGAACCTGCAAAGCAGTTCTGATTTTAGGACTAGTGAGGCCAGTTTAGGGCTCCCAGGGTGGCTGCTGCATGTCTGGAGAGTTTTGAGAGTGTTTTCTGCCAGAACCGCATGTGACAGCAGACTTTCTAAAGGTTGGGGATATGGGTGAGAGGAGGAGAGATTAGAAAGGAAGTAGAGAGGATAGTGTTCTAAGGAACCAGTACAATCAGTGAAACAGAATAGCTCACATTCATATGGCACTTAACACATGTCAGGCACTGTTCTAAGAAATATAGCTATGTAGCTATAGATATACAGATATATTTACTCTTTTAATCATCAAAACAAACTTATGAGGGAGGGCCCATCTTTACCATTGATTTATAAAAAAGGGAAACTGAGGCATAGAAAGATTAAATAACATGTCCAAAATTTCACAACTAACACATATTAAGACTGGGATTTGAACCCAAATAGTTTGGTTTAAGCAAGCCCCAAGAAATTTCCTTTTCTCTTAGTGAACAATCCAATCAAACCCAGTGCCATACTGTGACCTGCAGATTACCCAGTGCAATTTACATAAAGATATATTAAATTGTCTCCTTTAATCTTCACAAGAGCCGCATGAAATATCACATCTGTTGTTATATCAGTGCTGTGTGATAACAGAGGAAACCAAGGCTCAGATAAGTGGGACAAAATGTCTTGAGTTACATAGTCACATAGCAGAGCTGGAATTTCTACTCAGGTCTGGCTTACGTCAACACTAAGTAGTTCTTTGTTTCACTACCTCATGGTTTGCTGGCTGATTGATAAACCAAATCCTGCCAAGACGAGAAAGCTGTTAACAGGTGTGATTAGCCCCAGGGTATGTATGTATTTTAACAGCAATTTCTGTAAACACAAACCCTTCCCCAAAGTAAATATTCTTAGTTAGAAATTTCATCTCTTGAGACAAGACAGACTGCTTAATGACACACACCTTCTATGTGCAAACATTAAGAACCCTCTGATTCATGTGTGGGGTAGAGGAGATTTCTATATATGTTGATATTAGTTCAAGAGATATTATAAATGAATTAAATGAACATGGAAATTTTATGCAAATCTATTTAACAGCATTATCTCAGGAGACAGATGCCAGCTAGCCAACAAAGCAGATGCTTGTAGCTTAGCAAGGACTGTGTTTTCTGTCCCATTAGTGGCTGAGCCAGGAGGCTGTGGGGACCAGAGCTGGCCAAAATACCCTGTATGTTTATCATCTTGGCCCCCAGGAATCTGTACAAATCACCCAAGAATTCTAAGGCCTAATGCTTTCCCTGCATGATCACCTGCCCCATGAGTCACTGATTCTGTCCCACCCTCAAGAACACCATGGGTAAGTGGGAAGAACCTTCTACATAGGGTATCAGAAGACCTAATCTCTAGTTGGGCTCCTGCTTTGGTCTGTATGTGTATCCTTGGGCAAGTTACTGGACTTCTCTGAGTATCACTTACCCGGTCTATAAAAGAAGGGATCATATGTGATTATCTCTGCACTTATATGAAATAACTACTAGAGACCATGTGTAAGTGACAATCTAGAGTAGCATATTTTGACCTGACCTTCTACTTATGGGTAACAAAAATACCAATGCCTGCCTTGTAGATTCTAACCTAACTTTCTTAGCCTGGTCCTTATATCACAAAATGGATTTGGCTCCTCAATTCTCTAGGTTTTCAATGCTTCTATGGGTAATGCAGGTTTAGGGCCTAAGAAGGCCCTAGGAGAACTTAAATGAGGAGGGCTTCGAGTAGTGCATTTTGACAGATGGATGGAGGCACCAATTCCAAAGTTATTTCTGTAGTCCTGGGCCTTGGGCTAGGACTATTCTGGCATCTAACAACTTAACCATCCATCCATCCATCCATCCACCCAGAATATTTTATATCAGAAACTGTTTTAGGTGTAGGGATTTAGCAAAGTCAATGAATAAAGGTAGCCTGGTATAATGAAAGACAGCTGAACTTCAAATTAAAGTGCCTAAGTTCAAGGTATGGCACTAAAATTCACTATCTGTACAACCCTGGACAATTTACCAAAACAACCTCAGATTTACCAGTTATAAAATGGGCTAGAGAAGGATTTACTATAGATGATCTCTAAGGAAGGCTCCTTTTAGCTCTAACTCCCTATTAGCAATATAACCAGAGGAGGAAAAAAGATGGTGGAGGTGTAGGAGACCCTATTTCAGCCTGTCCCTTGAATCGAGCTGGATATCTACCAGACCATCCTGAACACTCACGAAATCAGCCTGAGACGTAAGAAGATACATCCAGATCGCTACAAACAGAACATCTCCAGCACCTGGTCTCGAGGTATGAGTGGGGAGCCGAGAGTCTGCAGGCAGATATCAGAAGATAAATGGAAGGGGGAGGGAGCCTCCATGCTCATGCACTGGGAAGGCAGAAGCCTCCCATGCTGGGGAGCGGGCTGGACTAGTAGACCGGTAGCAGCTGGGAAAAGTCTTTGGATGCTGCACCGGACTGAAACCTGGAGCTCAGGAGTGCCTGTGTGAACCAGAGTCAGCTGGCGGTTTTAGAAGCACAGAGGGCAGAGATATACCTGGCCCTGGGAGTGAAGACTGGGAGAGTGGCTGTGGGGCGCACAACCCAGGATTTTGCAGGTTTTTAGCAGCACTAACAGAAAAGGAGTCAGTGTGGCCTGGAGAGCTCAGTGAAGTACAGACTGTGATCTCTCTGTTCTGAGACAGGTTTTGATAGGGTCACTGCTGCTCTGACCCTCTGAAGAGTCATAGAAAGCCACCAGAGAAAAAAAGCCCTGAAAAACCTGTTCTCACTATGCCCATCCGCCCCCCCCCCCACACAGAGGGGACAGGGCAACTCTACCCAAACAGGGTTGCCTGAGTATCAGCATGGCAGGCCCCTCTCCCAAAAGGTAGGCTGAAAAAACAAGAAGCCCACATCCCTAAGGTCCCTATAAAACAAATGCATCTTGCTTGGGTCCTGGTCAATAATTTGGGCTCTATACATCCCCACAACCACACCTCATCAGAATGACAAGGAGCAGGAACCCCCAAAAAGAAAATAAATGGAGACTGTGGCCTCTGCCACAAAACTAATGAAAATGGATATAACCAAATTGTCAGAAATGGATTTCAGAGTAACAATGGTCAAGATGATGTGTAGGCTTGAAAAAAATATTAACGAAAATGTAGACTCTCTAAGGGCTGAAATGAGAATGAATCTGGTGGAAATTAAGAATTTTATGAATGAAATGCAGTCTAAATGGGATGTTCCGATGGCCAGGATAAATAAGACAGAAGAATGAAATAGTGAGTTAGAGGATGAGATGATAGAAAAGAAAGAAAGAGAAGAAACATGGCTTAAAAAACTCCACTTTCAAGAAAAAAAAAACTACGGGAGATTACTGACTCGATGAAACGTTCCAATGTCAGAATCATCGGCATCCCCGAGGGGGTGGAGAGAGAGAGGTCTAGAAGACATATTTGAACAAATTGTAGCTGAGAACTTACCTACTCTGGTGAAGGAAACAAACATTGGTGTCCAAGAGGCAGAGAGGACCCTTCCCAAGATCAATGAGAACAGACCAACACCACGTCACATAATAGTACAATTCACAGATCTTAGATTGAAGAAAACAATCTTGAAAGTGTCCAGGGGGGAAGATAGTCCTCATGTACAGAGGCAGTAACATCAGAATAATCTGAGACCTGTCTACAGAGACATGGCAAGCCAGAAAAAGCTGGCAAAACATATTCAGAGCACTAAGTGAGAAGAACATGCAGCCAAGGATCCTTTACCCAGCAAGGCTGTCATTCAGAATTGATGGAGAGACAAGGACCTTTCAAGACCAGCAGAAACTGAAGAATATGTGACCACTGAGCCAGCCCTACAAGAAATATAAACGGGAGTTCTATAAAAGTAAAAATGACCCCAAGAGTGATACAGAAGAGAAATTTGCAATCTATAGAAACAAAGACTTCACAGGCAACATGACAACATTAAAAACATATCTCTCAATAATCACTAACAATGTGAATGGCATAAATACTCCCATAAAACACCACAGTGTTGCAGATTGGATAAAAAGACATGACCCATCCATATGCTGTCTACAAGAGATTCATTTTGAACCTAAGGATGCACCCAGACTGAAAGTGAAGGGATGGAAAACCATTTTTCATGCCAATGGACCTCAAAAGAAAGCTGGGGTAGCAATTCTCATATCAAACAGATTAGATTTTAAGCTAAAGACTGTAGGTAGAGATACAGAGGGGCACTATATGATTCTTAAAGGGTGTATACAACAAGAGGATCTAACAATTATAAATATCTATGTCCCCAACAGGGGAGCACCCAGATACAGAAGCCAACTCTTAACCAGAATAAAGAGACATATAGATAATAATATGTTAGTAGTAGGGAACCTCAACACTATGCTCTCAGCAATAGACAGATCATCTTAGCAGAATATCAACAAAGAAACAAGAGCTTTGAATGACATACTGGACAAGATGGACCTCATAGATATATACAGAACACTACAGCTCCGAGCAACACAATACTCATTCTTTTCTAATGCACATGGAACTTTCTCCATAATAGACCACATACTGGGTCACAAAACAGGGCTCAACCATTACCAAAAGACTGAGATTATTCCCTGCATATTCTCAGACCACAATGCTTTGAAACTGGAACTCAATCACAAGGAAAAATTTGGAGAAAACTCAAACACCTGGAAACTAAGAACCATACTACTTAAGATTGATTGGGTATACAAGGAAATTAAAGAAGAACTTGAGCAATTTATGGAAACCACTGAGTACGAAAACACATCAGTCCAAAACCTACAGGACACCACAAAGGCAGTCCTAAGGAAAAATACATAGCCATCCAAGCCTCACTCAAAAAAATAGAGCAATCTAAAATGCAGTCCTTACATTCTCATCTTAAGAAGTTGGAGCTGGAAGAGAAAAACAGGCCATGCACGAGAAGACAATTGATTAAGATTAGAGCAGAGATCAATGACTTAGAAATCAGGAGCATGGAAGAGCAGATTAACAAAACTGGAAACTGGTTCTATGAAGGAATTAATAAGATCGAGAAGCCACTGGCCAGACTTATTCAAAAGAATACAGAAAAGACCCAAATTAATAAAATTATGAATGAAAGGGGAGAGATCACAAAAACAAGGAAATACAATCATTAGAAACTATTATCAACAATGCCAATAAATTAAACAACCTGGAAGAAATGGATCCCTTCCTAGAAACCTATAAACTACTTTGACTGAAACAGGAAGAAATTGATTATGTAAACAGACCGATTAACCATGAAGAGATTGAAGTAGTGATCAAAAACCTCCCAAAAAACAAGAGTCCAGGGCCTGATAGATTCCCTGGGGAATTCTAACAAACATTCAAAGAAGGAATAATACCTATTCTCCTGAAGCTGTTTCAAAAAATAGAAACAGAAGAAAAACTACCTCATAGAATGAGGCCAGTATTACCTTGACCCCCAAAACCAGACAAAGACCCTATCAAAAAGGAGAATTACAGACCGATATCCCTGATGAATATGGACACCAAAATTCTCAATAAAATCCTAGCTAATAGGATCTAACAGTACATTAAAAGGATTATCCATCACGACCAAGTGGGATTCATCCCTGGGATGGAAGGGTGGTTCAACATTTGCAAATCGTTCAGTGTGGTAGATCACATTAATAAAAGAAGAGACACAAACCATATGAGACTCTCAATTGATGAAGAAAAAGCATTTGACAAAATACAGCATCCTTTCTGGTTAAAACCCTTCAGAATGTAGGGATAGAGGGTACAATCCTCAATTTCATAAAAACCATATATGAAAAGCCTCCAGCGAATATCATTCTCAATGGAGGAAAGCTGAAACCCTTTACCCTAAGATCAGGAATGAGACAAGGATGCCCACTCACACCATTATTGGTCAACATAGTATTGGAAGTCCTAGCAACAGCAATCAGACAATCAAAAAGAATAAAATGTATTCAAATGGGCAAAGAAGTCAAACTCTCTCTTCACAGATGACATGATACTTTACCTGGAAAACCAAAAAGACTCCACCCACAAATTACTAGAACTCATAGAACAATTCAGTAATGTTACAGGATACAAAATCAATGCTAGGAAATCAGTTGCATTTCTATACATGAACAACGAGACTAAAGAAAGAGAAATTAGGGAATGGTTTCCATTTACAATAGCAACAAAAACCATAAGATATCTCAGAATAAACTTAACCAGAGAGGTAAATGATCTATACTCTAGAAACTACACAACACTGATGAAGGACTTTGAAGAGGACACAAAAAGATGGAAAAGCATTCCAGGTTCACGCATCAGAGGAATAAACATAGTTAAAATGTCTATGGTACCCAGAGCAATCTACACTTTCAACGCCATCCCCATCAAAATACCAATGACGTTTTTCAAAGATTTGGAACAAATAATCCTAAAATTTGTGTGGAACTAGAAAAGACTCCGAATTGCCAAGGAGAGGTTGAAAAAGAAAAACAAAGCTGGGTGCATCACACTGCCTGATTTCAAGCTATACTACAAAGATGTGATCACCAATATAGCATGGTACTCGCACAAAAACAGACACATAGACCAATGGAAGAGAATAGAGACTCCAGAAATGGACCCTCGACTTTATGGTCAGTGAATCGTTGGCAAAGCAGGAAAACATCCAGTGGAAAAAAGACAATCTCTTCAATAAATGGCACTGGGAAAATTAGACAGCTATATACAGAAGAATGAAACTTGACCATTCTCTCACACCATACACAAAGATAAACACCAAATGGATGAAAGAGCTCAATGTGAGACAGTAGTCCATCAAAATCATAGAGGAGAACATAGGCTGTAACCTCTTTGACATTGGCCATAGCAACTTCTTTCATGACACATCTCCAAAGGCAAGAGAAACAAAAGAAAAATGAACTTTTGTGACTTCATCAAGATAAAAGTTTCTGCACAGCAAAGGAAGCAAGGAAGCAACTCACAGAATAGGAGAAGATATTTGCAAATGAAACTATAGATAAAAGGCTGGTATCCAAGATCTATAAGGAACTTATCAAACTCAATACATGAGAAACAAATAATCAAATCAAAAAATGGGCAGAAGATATGAACAGACACTTTTCCAGTAAAGACATATGAATGGCTAACAGACACATGAAAAATTTTTCAAAATCACTGGCCATCAGGGAAAATCAAAGCAAAACCACATTGAGTTACCACCTTACACCAGTTAGAATGGCAAAAATTGACAAGGCAAGAAACAACAATTGTTGGAGAGGATGTGGAGAAAGGGGAACCCTCTTACAGTGTTGGTGGGAATGCAAGTTGGTACAGCCACTTTGGAAAACAGTGTGGAAGTCCCTTAAAAAGTTAAAATAGAGCTACCCTATGATCCAGCAATTGCACTACTGGGTATTTACCAAAAAAGATACAGACGTAGTGAAGAAAAGGGCAATATGTACCCCAATGTTCATAGCAGTATTATGTACAATAGCTAAACTCTGGAAAGAGCTGAGATGCCCTTCAACAGACGAATGGATAAAAAGATGTGGTCCATATATACAATGGAATATTACTCAGCCATTAGAAAGAACGATTACCCAACATTTGCAGCAACATGGACAAGACTGGAGGAGATTATGCTAAGTGAAATAAGTCAAGCAGAGAAAGACAATTATCATATGGTTCACTCATTTGTGGAACATAAGGAATAACAGGGAGACCGGTAGGGGAAAGAAGGGAAGAATGAAGGGGGTTAAACAGAGGGGGGAATGAACTACGAAAGAGTATGGACTCTGGGAAACAAACTGAGGGTTTTAGAGGGGAGGGGGTAAGAGGATGGGCTATCCTGGTGATGGTATTAAGGAGGGCACGTATTGCATGGAGCATTGCATGTTATATCCAAACAGTGAATCATGGAACACTACATCAAAACCTAATGATGTACTGTATGGTGACTAACATTACATATTAAAAAATTTAAAAGAAAAAATAACAATAAAACCGGAGAGATAGTAGAATGGAACGACAAAAAAGAATATGGGCTCTCAGGGAGCCTGGATGGTTCAGTCAGGGAAGCGTCTGCCTTTGGCTCAGGTAATGATCCTAGGGTCCCAGCATCTATCCCTGCATTAGGCTACCACCTCAGTGAGGAGTCTGCTTCTCCATCTCCTTCTGCCCCTCCCCACCCCCACTCATGTTTTCTCTCTCACTGACTCTCTGTCTCAAATAAATAAATAAATAAATAAATAAATAAATAAATAAAATCTTTAAAATAAATATTGGCTCTTAAATCGGGCTGCTGGGCTCATATTCTTGCTGTACAACTTACTAGCTACATGACCTGAGGAAAACTGCTTAACTTCTGTATACCTGTTCTCCTATGTATGGAATATTACGAATTATCTTACCTACCTCAAAGGGACATTGTGAGATTAATGAGTTTATATTTATAAATTGCTTGCAACAGCATCTGGAACATAGTAAGTGCTCTGTTGGCTACTTTTAAGACCCTGACAGTGTTTTTGGCTACTTGAGCTTAAACCGCTAGCCCTTATGTGGTCTGGGGGGAAAATTAACAAAACCCCTACAACTTAGCAAATGAAGGGGGAGATCAACATTATTTACCTTTCCAAAGGCTAATGCTGCTTGATTATGAAAAGGCTTAAGGCTTCCACCTTAAGGAGATCCCTCTTACCCTCCTAGAGGTTATTAACAGTATGTCAGTTTAATTTAGGTAATTATCATACACCAGTCAGGATCAAAGCCAATGTTGGAGGTGTCTGTGGGAAGCTGCTGAGCCTCAGTATTCTTCTAGATGACTCTGGGCAAACTGGGTGTAAAATCCAGGACCTTTGATCTACCTCACAACTGGAAGCATTTCTTAGAGTCTCCACCTTAGCTTTTGTGACTACTTACTCCTTCTACCTATCCATATAAGCCTACTCCCCAGAATTAACAGGGAGAAGAAAACTATAGTTATTGAGGGCCTACTATATGCTCTGTTGCTTATATTCATTAATTCATTTCCAAGCAGGAAACTGGAGGGTAGAAGACAAAATTTTTCAATAACCAGAAAAACTATTTTGTGAAAGAGCTGAAGAAATTATTCCCTCCTCAGAAGATCCAAACCCAGGTTAAGATGGCGGAGGAGTAGAGGTCCCCTTTTTCAGCTGGTCCCCTGAGTCGAGCTGGATAGGCACCAGACCATCATGAACATCCACGGAATCAGCCTGAGATGCAGGAAGATACATCTGTTCTCTTCACAACAACCCATCAAGGTATTACCTCCATTTTTATAGCCAAAGACTTGAAGATCAAAAAGGTTAAGTAACTTTCCCAGTTTACACAGATCATAAGTAGTAAAGCTGAGAGTTGAACACAGGTCTGTCTGGCTATTAAACCCTTATTCTTTAGACCACACCACACTGCTTTCCATAGACTGCTTATAGGCTACTTTCAATGATGAACCACCAAAGAAGACATATCCAATTTCTATTAAGTATCATGAGAAAATTGTGAGATAATATCCATGTTAAGAGTGTAGAGTGCCATATTATTAGAATTAGTCTCAAAAGAGAACCCTAAGACCTCATTTTGTTTGGGAGTCCAGGATCAATAAAGGCACTACAATATCCAGCACCTCAGAGAGCCCCTGCCTATTCCCTACCCCAAGAAGGCCACTGGTGCAGGGTCTACTGGCATTTCTCAATAAAGCATAGAAACTAGTGTTTACAAATGGGGAGAGAACATTTTTAATTGTCACAAAGTCTAAGGAGCTCTACTGGAAATTAGTAAGAGAGGACAAGGGATGTGAAATTTCATGAGCTACACAAGACCAAATAACACAATAGAAAATTATCCCACCCAACAGGTCAATGGTGCCTCCATTGAAAAACAACTAATGACTGTTAGACACAAATCTTAAAATGCAAGAGGAGATTTTAAAGACTGACTTACCGTTAAATTCCCCCCAAATTCCACTTCCCACAATAATACTAATAATGGTCTGAGAATGATCTTGGCTGGTACTAAATTGATGCTGACATTTTGAGTGGCTGGGAAAATACTGGGGGGAGAGGCAGGATACAAAGACTGCTGCAAGAGTGAACCTGAGGTTCAATGAAAACAAAGCCATGAAGGAATTTTCAGTCCACCCGAACGCTAGGATTAGTGAGATTGTCAAGGATAAAGTTAGAAAATGTTTACTCAACTTCCAGCCCTGACTCTGAATTTCTGTACAACTTTAAAAGTTACTTCCCTTCTTTGCATCTTTGATTATTCATCTGTCCAAAGGAGAAAGTAAGCTCTGTTTCTCTCACCACTGGACTAGTGAGAGGATTTATGAGATTGTAGGTTTTTACATGTAAATTTAAGTGCTATGGAAACGAGGGCTTATTACTGCTCCCAGGGAAGAAAGAAATAGCCAATGCCTCTTGTTATTCAAAGCCTATGATAACGTTCTGAGAACCAACAAGGTCCCCTTAGCCTGGGTCAGCTAATTTAAGGTTATTATCCTACATAATACCTCACCAAAACATTCCGCTCCACAAGTTCCAGTCTGAAACTACCAGCATGACCTCCCTGTACATTCAAATTAGCTGAAAGTACTTTAATATTCACTCATAGACTCTGCCTTTTTCCTTTTGGTAATTAGCAGGTAGCAGGAAACTGGAGAGTAGAAGACAAAATTTTTCAATAACCAGAAAAACTATTTTGTGAAAGAGCTGAAGAAATTATTCCCTCCTCAGAAGATCCAAACCCAGGTTAAGATGGCGGAGGAGCAGGGGTCCCCTTTTTCAGCTGGTCCCCTGAGTCGAGCTGGATAGGCACCAGACCATCATGAACATCCACAGAATCAGCCTGAGATACAGGAAGATACATCTGGATCTCAACAAATGAACATCTACAGCAATGAGTATTGAGGTACAAAGCGGGGAGCTGCGCACAGATATCAGAAGATAAATGGAAGGGGGAAGGAACCGCCATGTTCGGGCGCCAGGAAGCAGTAGCCACCTGCACTGGGGGGAGGGCGGACTCACAGACCAGCACCATCGAGACAGCAGGATGAGACCGTGAGCCGGTGAATGCGCACGACCACTCTGAAAACCAGAGCTCCGCAGTGCACGCGAACCACACTGAAACAGAGCTCTAGAGCGCCCGGGGGTGACTGGCCCCTGGCGGTTGATGGTGTTAGAAACACAAAGCACAGAGACGCACCAGCCCTGGAAGTGAGGGCTGGGACACCAGGTGTGGGGCCCACATCCCAGGACGCTGCAGGGTTGAGCAGCACCAACAGTAACGGAGTTAAACTGGCCAGAACATCAGTAGAGAACTGTCCACAATCCCTCTGTTCTGAGACAGAGGCTCAGATTCGGCCACTGCTGCTCTGACTCTCAGAAGAGGCAAAGCAAACCGCCAGGGAAAGACACCAGAGAACAAAAGCCTGGAAATACCGGCTCACAGTGTGCCCATCCCCATCCCCCATCGCAGGGGACACGAAGACTCAGGCAAACAGGGTTGCCTGAGCATCAGCGTGGCAGGCCCCTCTGCCAGAAGGCAGGCCGAAAAATCAAGAAGCCCACATCCCGGGGCACCTGGGTGGTGTAGTCCTTAAGCATCTGTCTTCGGCTCAGGGCATGACCCCGACGTTCTGGAATCGAGTCCCACTTAGGGCTCCTCTGCTGGGAGCCTGCTTCTACCTTTCCCACTACCCTGCTTGTGTTCCCTCTCTCGCTGGGTGTCTCTCTGTCACATAAATAAATAAAATCTTAAAAAAAAAAAAAAGATGCCCACATCCCTAAGATACCTATAAAACAAGGGCGCACAGCCTGGGTCCCGGTCAATAATTTGGGCTCTGGAAAACCCTGCAACCTCTCCTCATCAGAATGACGAGAAGGAGAAATCGCCCCCCAGCAAAGGAAAGACAATGAGCCTGTGGCCTATGCCACAGAACTAATGGATATGGATATAACCAAATTATCAGAAATGGAATTCAGAGTAACAATGGTCAAGATGATGTGTAGACTTGAAAAAGGTATTAATGAAAATGTTAATGAGAATATAGAATCTCTAAGGGCGGAAATGAGGGCGAACCTGGCAGAAATTAAAAATTCTATGACCCAAACGCAGTCAAAACTAGAGGCTCTGATGGCCAGGGAGAAGGAGGTGGAAGAACGTATCAGCAAATTGGAGGATGGGTTAGTAGAAGAAAAAGCTAAAATAGAATCTGGACCCAAAAAAATCCATGCTCAGGAATGTAGGTTACAGGAGATTACTGACTCAATGAAACGTTCCTATGTCAGAATCATCGGCCTCCCCAAGGGGATGGAGAAAAACAGAGGTCTAGGAGAGATATTTGAACAAATTGTAGCTGAAAACTTCCCTAATCTAGCAAAGGAAACAAACATTCGTGTCCAAGAGGCAGAGAGGACCCCTCCCAAGCTCAACCATGACAAACCTACACCAGGTCATGTCATAGTGCGATTCGCAAATATTAGATCCAAGGATACAGTATTGTAAGCGGCAGGGCAAAGAAATTTCTCACGTAGCAAGGCAAAGGTATCAGAATTACATCAGACCTGTCTACACAGACCTGGAATGAGAGAAAGATTGGGGGGGGGGGCGTTTTTAAAGCTCTTTCAGAGAAAAACATACAGCCAAGGATCCTTTATACAGCAAGGCCGTCATTCAGAATTGATGGAGAAATAAAAACCTTCCAGAATTGCCAGTCATTAACCAATTTTGTAACCATGAAACCAGCCCTACAAGAGATATTAAGGGAGGTTCTATAAAAGTAAAAAGGCCCCAAGAGTGATACAGAACAGAAGTCATAATCTATATAAACAAAGACTTTACTGGCAACATGGCATCATTAAAATTATATCTCTCAATAATCAGTCTCAATGCAAATGGCCTGAATGCTCCCATCAAATGCCACAGGGTTGCAGATTGGATAAAAAGACATGACCCATCCATTTGCTATCTACAAGAGACATTTTGAACCTAAAGATACATCCAGACTGAAAGTAAAGGGATGGAATACCATCTTTTACGCCAATGGACCTCAAAAGAAAGCTGGGGTAGCAATTCTCATATCAGACAGATTGGATTTTAAACTAAAGACTATAGTTAGAGACAAAGAAGGGCACTATATTATTTTTAAAGGATGTATCCAACAAGTGGATATGACAATTATAAATATCTATGCCCCCAACAGGGGAGCAGCAAGATACACAAGCCAACTCTTAACCACAAGAGACATATAGATAAAAATAGGTTAATAGGAGGGGACCTCAACACTCCACTATCAGAAAGAGACAGAAAACCCATGTGGAAAATTGACAAAGAAACAAAGGCTTTGAATGCCACACTCGACGAGTTGGATCTCATAGATATATACAGAACACTACACCCCAGAACCAAAGAATACTCATTCTATTCTAATGCCCATGGAACATTTTCAAGAATAGACCATGTTCTGGGTCACAAAACTGGTCTCAACCAATACCACAAGACTGTAATTATTCCCTGTATATTCTCAGACCACACCACTTTGAAATTGGAACTCAACCACAAGGAAAAATTTGGAAGAAACTCAAACACTTGGAGACTAAGAACCATCCTGCTCAGGAATGACTCAATAAACCAGGAAATCAAAAATCAACTTAAACAATTTATGGAGACCAATGAGAATGAAAACACAACGGTCCAAAACCTATGGGATACTGCAAAGGCAGTCCTAAGGGGGAAATACATAGCCATCCAAGCCTCACTCAAAAGAATAGAAAAATCTAAAATGCAGTTTTTATATTCTCATCTCAAGAAGCTGGAGCAGCAAGAGAAGGACAGGCCTAATCCACACATGAGGAAGCAGCTGACCAAGATTAGAGCAGAAATCAATGAATTAGAAACCAGGAGTACAGTAGAGCAGATCAACAGAACTACAATCTGGATCTTTGAGAGAATCAATAAAATTGACAAACTGCTGGCAAGACTTATCCAAAAGAATAGAGAAAGGACCCAAATTAATAAAATTATGAATGAAAAGGGAGAGATCACAACCAACACCAATGAAATTGGAAGGATTATTAGAACTTTTATCAACAGCTGTATTCCAATAAATTAAGCAATCTGGAAGCGATGGAGGCCTTCCTGGAAACCTATAAACTACCAAGACTGAAAGAGGAAGAAATTCATTTCTTAAACAGGCCAATTAATTATGAAGAGATTGAGTCAGTGATAAACAACCTTCCAAATAACAAAACTCCAGGCAAGGATGGTTTTCCTGGGGAATTCTACCAAACATTCAAAGAAGAAATAATCCCTATTCTCCTAAAGCTATTTCAAAAATTAGGAACAGAAGGAAAGCTACTAAACTCATTCTATGAGGCCAATATTACCTTGATCCCCAAACCAGGCAAAGACCCCATCAAAAAGGAGAATTACAGACCAATTGTCCTAATGACTATGGACGCCAAAATCCTGAGCAAGATCCTGGCTAATAGAATCCAACAGTACATTAAAAGGATTATCCATCATGACCAAGTGGGATTCATACCAGGGATGCAAGCATGGTTCAACATTCACAAATTGATCATATCAACAAGAAAAGACTCAGGAACCATATGATCCTCTCAATAGATGCAGAAAAAGCATTTGACAACATACAGCATCCTTTCCTGATTAAAACCCTTCAGAGTATGGGATAGAGGGTACATTCCTCAATCTCATAAAACCATCTATGAAAAGCCTACAGCAAATATCATTCTCAATGGGGAAAGGCTGGAAGCCTTTCCCTTAAGATCAGGAACACAACAAGGATGCCCACTCTCGTCACTATTATTCAACATAGTACTAGAAGTCCTTGCAACAGCAATCAGACAACAAAAAGGGATAAAATGTATCCAAATCGGCAAAGAAGAAGTCAAAATGTCTTTCTTCACAGATGACATGATATTCTACATGGAAAACCCAAAAGAATCCACTCCCAAACTATTAGAAATTATAGAGCAATTCAGTAATGTAGCAGGATACAAAATCAATGCTCAGAAATCAGTTGCATTTCTATACATGAATAATGAGACTGAAGAAAGATAAATTAGGGAATCCATCCCATTTACAGTAGCACCAAAAATCATACATTACCTTGGAATTAACTTAACCATGGACGTAAAGGACCTATATTCTAGAAACTACAAATCACTCTTGAAAGACATTGAAGAAGACAAAAAATGATGGAAAAATATTCCATGCTCATGGATCAGAAGAATTATCATAGTTAAAATGTCCACGCTACCCAGAGCAATCTACACTTTCAATGCTCTCCTGATCAAAATACCGAGGACATTTTTCAAAGAACTGGAACAAAAGTCCTTAAATTTGTATGGAACCAGAAAAGGCCCTGAATCGCCAAGGAACTGTTGAAAAGGGAAAACAATGCTGGGGACATCACAATGCCAGATTTCTAGCTGTACTACAAAGCTGTGATCACCGAGACAGCATGGTCCTGGCACAAAAACAGACACATAGACCAATGGAACAGAATAGAGACTCCAGAAATGGACCCTCGGCTCTTTGGGCAACTAATCTTTGATAAAGCAGGAAAAAACCTCCGGTGGAAAAAAGACAGTCTCTTCAAAAATTGGTGCTGGGAAAATTGGACAACTACATGCAAAAGAATGGAATTTGACCACTCTCTCACACCTTACACAATGATAAACTCCAAATGGATGAAAGACCTCGATGTGAGACAGGAATCCATCAAAATCCTAGAGGATATCATAGGCTGCAACCTCTTTGACATCAGCCATGGCAACTTTTTTCATGACACATCTCCAAAGGCAAGAGAAACAAAAGAAGAAATGAACTTGTGGGACTTCATCAAGATAAAAAGCTTCTGCACAGCCAAGGAAACAGTCAAATAACTAAGAGGCAGCCCACGGAATGGGAGAATATATTTGCAAATGACACTACAGATAAAAGACTTGTATCCAAGATCTACAAAGAACTTCTCAAACTCAATACATGAGAAACATAAAATCAAATCATAAAATGGACAGAAGAGATGAACAGACACTTTTCCAATGAAGACATACAAATGGCTAACAGACACACGAAAAAATAGTCAACATCATTAGTCATCAGGGAAATTCAAATCAAAACCACCTTGAGATAGCACTTTACACCAGTTAGAATGGGAAAAATCTACAAGGCAGGAAACAACAAATGCTGGAGAGGATGTGGAGAAAGTGGATCCCCCTTACTCTGTTGGTGGGAATGCAAGTTGGTGCAGCCACTTTGGAAAACAGTGTGGACGTCCCTTAAAATTTAAAAATTGAGCAACCCTATGATCCAGCAATTGCATTAATGGGTATTTACCCCAAAGATACAGATGTAGTGAAAAGAAGGGCCATATGCGCCCCAATATTCATAGCAGCATTGCCCACAATAGCCAAATTGTGGAAGGAGCCAAGATGCCCTTCACGGATGACTGGATTAAGAAGATGTGCTCCATAAATATTCAATGGAATATTACTCAGCCATCAGAGAGAATGATTACCCAACATTTGCAGCAACATGGATGGGACTGGGGGAGATTATGCTAAGTGAAATAAGTCAAGCAGAGAAAGACAATTATCATGTGGTTTCACGCATTTATAAAATATAAGAATAGAAAGATCAGTAGGAGAAGGAAGTGAAGAATCAGAGGGGGTAAACAAAAGGGGGAATGAACCATGAGAGACTGTGGACTCTGGGAAACAAAGTGAGGGCTTCAGAGGGGAGAGGGTTGGGGGATTGGGATGGGCTGGTGATGGGTTTTCAGGAGGGCACATACTGCATGGTGCACTGTGTGTTATATGCAAATAATGAATCATGGAACATTGCATCAAAAACTGGTGATGTACTGCATGGAGACTAATATAACAAAATAAATATTACATAAAAAAAGATAAAAACTTCTGCACAGGCAAGGAAACAGTCAACAAAACTAAGAGGCAGCCTACGGAAAGGGAGAAGATATTTGCAAATGACACTACAGATAAAAGACTGGTATCCAAAATTACAAAGAACTTCTCAAACTCAATACACGTGATACAAATAATCAAATAAAAAAATGGGCAGAAGAGATGAACAGACACTTTTCCAATGAAGACATACAAAGGGCTGACACATGAAAAATATTCAAAATCATTAGCCATCAGGGAAATTCAAATCAAAACCACATTGAGACACCACCTTATGCCAGCTAGAAAGGCAAAAATTGACAAGGAAGGAAACAAATAATGTTGGAGGGGTGTGGAGAAAGGGGATCCCTCTTACACTGTTGGTGGGAATGCAAGTTGGTGCAGCCACTTTGGAAGACAGTGTGGAGGTCCCTTAAAAAGTTAAAAATTGAGCTACCTTATGATCCAGCAATTGCATTACTGGAAATTTGCCCCAAAGACACAGACGTAGTGAAGAGAAGGGCCATATGCACCCCAATGTTCATAGCAGCATTGTCCACAATATCTAAATTGTGGAAGGAGCTGAGATGCCCTTCAACAGATGACTGGATTAAGAAGTTGTGGTCCATATATACAATGGAATATTACTCAGCCATCAGAGAGAACGATTACCCAACATTTGTAGCAACATGGATGGGACTGGAGGAGATTATGCTAAGTGAAATAAGTCAAGCAGAGAAAGACAATTTTTATATGTTTTCATTCATTTATGGAGCATAGGAAATTGGAAGATCGGTAGGAGAAGGAAGGGAAGATTGGAGGGGCGGTAAACAGAAGGGGGAATGAACCATGAGAGACTATGGACTCTGGGAAACAATCTGAGGGCTTCAGAGGGCAAGGGGGTGGGGGAATGTGATAGGCCAGTGATGGGTATTAAGGAGGGCACATATTGCATGGTGCACTGGGTGTTATATGCAAATAATGAATCATGGAACATTACATCACAAACTAAGGATGTACTCTATGGTGACTAACACAACATAATAAAAAATAAACAAAGAAAATATATTTCCTCTTTGATTTCTTGCTCTATGTAGTCACTGCTTCATAGCATATTATTAAATCATTATGTATTTGTGGTCTTCCCAGTGTGTGCGTGTGTGTGTGTGTGTGTGTGTTTCATTTCTAGTTTCATCGTGTGGTCAAACAAAATACATGGTATGACTTCAATCTTTTTAATTTGTTGAGATGTTTTTTGTGTCCTAATTTGTTATCTAATCTGGAGAATGTTCCTTGTGCACTTGAAAAGAATGTGTATTTTGCTGGTTTAGGATGGAATGATCTGAATATATCTGTTATATCTGTTGGGCTCTGTGTGTCACACAGAAGCACTGTTTCCTTTTTTATTTTCTGTTTTGATGATCTGTCCATTGATGTAAATGGAATGTTAACTTCCCTTACTATTATTGCATTACTATCAATTAGTTCCTTTATGTTTGTTATTAACTACTGTATGTGTTTGGGTGCTCCTATATTGGGTACATAAATATTTACAATTGTTATATCTTCTTGTTGGATTTTTCTGTCATGATTATATAGTGTCCTTCTTTGTCTCTTGATACAGTGTTTGTTTTAAAGTCTATTTTGTACAATATAAGTATTGCTACCCTGGCTTTCTTTTCACATACATTTGCATGATAAATACTTCTTTATCCCCTCACTTTCAATCTCCATATGTCTCTAAGTCTGAAATGAATCATTTGTAGGCAGCATATACATAGGTCTTGTTTTTTAAATCTATTTTGTCATCCTATGTCTTTTGACTGAAGTGTTTAGTCCATTTACATTCAAAGTAATTATTTATAGGTATGTATTTATTGCCATTTTGTTACTTATTTTACGGTTCTTTTTGTGTTCTTGTCTGTTCCTTTTTTTCCTTTGCTCTCGTCTCTCATGATTAGTTGGTTTTCTTCAGCAATATATATAGATTCCTTTCTCTTAATTTTTGCATATATATTACTGTTTTTTTAACTTGTGGTTATCATTAGGTTTGTATATAACATCTTCTGCATATAGCAGTCCATATGAAGTTTATGGTTGCTTGAGTTTGAATCCACTCTTTACTCTTCTTTCTCATGATTTAGGTGTATGGTGTCATATTTTGCATTCCTTTATTTTGTGAGTCCCTTGACTGATTTTTATGGACACATTTACTTTTACTTCTTTTGTGCTTCCTACTTTTCTTACTCTTACTTATGGTCTTTCCTTTCCACTCAGTGTCCCCTTTAACATTTCTTTTAGGCCTGGTTTAGTGGTCATGAATTCCTCTAACTTTTCTTTTCTTTTTCTTTTTTTGTCTGGAAAACTATTTATTCTTGTATTCTGAGTGATAGCTTTGCTGGATAGAGTATTCTTGGCTGCAGATTTTTTTCCTTTCAGCACTTTGAATATATCATGTCACCCTCTTCTGTCCTGCAAAGTTTCTTCTGAAAAGTCTGCTGATAATCTAATGAGGTTTCCTTTGTATGTATGTAACTGTTTTTTTTCTTTTCTCCTGCTCCTTTAAAAAGTCTCTATCGCCTCTTTTTGACATTTGAACTATTATGTGTCTTGTAGCCTTCTTTGGGTTGATTTTGTGAGGATCTCTGTGCCTCCTGAATCTGGATTTCTGTTTCCTCTCCCAGATTAGGGAAGTTTTCAGCTATTACTTGTTCAAATACATTTTCTGCCCCCTTTTCTCTCTCTTCTCCATCTGGGTTCCCTGTAATGTGAATTATATTATGCCTGATGTTGTCACTGAGTTCCTTAAGACTATTTTCATTTTGCATACTTTTTTCTGTCATTTGTTTATCTTGATTACTTTCCATTACTCTGTCCTCTAGTCACTGATTTGTTCTTCTGCTTCTTCTAGTCTACAATGTATTCCATCTAGTGTATTTTTAATTTCATTCACTGTGCTTTTTATCACTAAGTTCCTTTTTATGTTTGTTAAGGGTTTCACTGATGTCCTCTATTGTTTTCTTATGTCCAGTAAGTATCTTTATGATTATTAAATTCTCTATCAGGTATATTACTTATCTCTGTTTTGCTTAGATCTCTTGCTGTGACTTTGTCCTGTTCTTTCATTTGGGATATATTCCTCTGACTCCTCATTTTACCTTAGTCTCTTTGTCTATTTATGTATTAGAAATATCAGCTATGTCTCTTGCTCTTGAAAGTAGCCTCTTTATGAGGAAGTCCTGTAGTCCCCTGTTATGTAGTGTCCCTTGTTCACCAGAACCTGGCACTTGCTGTTGTGGTTAAGCCACATTTTCCTTCAGTCCTATCATCTGCAGTGGCTGTTTGCCTGTTGTGGGCAGTGTTTGCTCCCTGTGGTATTACTGGGCCAGTTTGGGGCTGCTTTGGTCTTGAATTGCATCAGACCAGGCATTTGTCAGACATGCAGTAACAACGAAGTACAGGACACTTTCCCTGTGTTGTCCCCTGAGAAACTTTCATTGGTGGGTGGGCTGGCAGTCAGACCAGCTATGTGCCCCCAGCCCACTGCTAGATCCAGTATGACTTGTGTGTGTGTGTCATTGTCTCCCCCTCTCCCTAGAGCATAATTCACTTTGTAGTAGTGTTGGCCCCTGTCTGGGATGTTTGCACACTCCCAGGCTTATGGCACCACTTTGGATGGACTTTGGCCAAGAGCATATTGAAGGTGGTGGATCTCCTGTGTGTGCAGGGTTGGGATGCACAGTGTTAACAGGGTTTACATTGGTCTTCTGGGGGAGGGGATTTGCAGTGCCAGAACTAAGACAGGTCTAGCTATAGAAGGCAGATCCACCAAAGCTTGTGTGTGTGTGGGGGGGTGCTGGGCATGCTGCTAGCAAGTTAGGTAGTGTCAGTGCTGCACTGGTTCCTGTAGGTAGCTCTGTTTATGCTGGAGCCTGGGATAGATAAATAGCACCTGCGAGATTCTTTGTTCCTGGAGTAGTCTCCCACGGATGTCTGTCCCTCTAGGACATGCTCTGAGATTAGTAAACAACTCTCCCTCCTGTATACCCCAGGCATTTTTCAAACTGATGCTTCTATGCTGTATCTCCAGGAGCTACTTGTGATGTCTCTTTAAGGGAAGGTCTCAGTTTCTTCTTGCCCTTCTGGGTCTCCCAGAGCTGATCCCACTGATTTTTAAAATTCCAGGTTTTTAGTTCAGCTGGTTTTAGGAACTCATGAAATTCTACCCCTCTGGACTTCAAAGCCAAATATTATGGGGATTTTTCTTCCTTGTGTGAGCTTCCTGATGTGATAATCTCTTTCTCTCCCATCTCCACACCTGTAGGTGCTTCCCTCCCATGGACAGTCCCACTGGTCCCTTTTAACTCTCCACTGCATGTCCACCCTTCCTAACCTCTTCAATATGGCCTCTTTACATTTAGTTGTCAAGTTTCTTCTATCAGTGTTCAGGTTATTTTTTGGGTTAGTCACACTGATGTGAATGTTATCTAGTTTTATCCATGGGAAGAGGTGAGCTTAGGGTCATCCTATTCTGTCATCTTCCAGCCCATATCTTCCTCTTCCTCTTTGATGGCCTTATAACTGGAACTTTGCCTTGCACACTGGGTCTATAGCCTACTGGCCTATTCTGCAAATTGTACTTGACAGCCTCCACAATCATGTGAACCAATTCTTTATAATAAATCTCTTTATATTCATGTGTATATATGCATGCACACAAATATGCATAGGTTCTTTTTCTTTGGGGAACTTTGACTAATACAGAATGGGAAAAGGGATCTTATTTCAAGTTAGAAGAGACCATGTTTCTTCCCCCTAGTAGAAAAGAAGCCCCTTTTAGTCAGGGCCTGGGTCTGACTCTTCCCCGTATCTTGAGGGCTTTAGCACAGGACCTGGAACAAAGAAGACACTCAACCAATGCTTACTAAGTAGATGAAAATAAAGTAATCAATCAATCTTATGCTTAGTCTTTAGCTTCAGAGAGTTCTACATTTGGGCAATGCCCCATTCACCTCATAGCCTAAGGAGATAGTGGATCATGGAACTCTTCTAGAATCTCAAGGAAGTTCCATTGGCTATGATGCTTAGTGTGATCTTGAAGCCAAAGTGTAGGAAATAGTTCATCAAACAGTTCAGCACTTTTGGGGTAGTTTGGATAGATCAATAAAAATAGTGGCACTCAACCAAATTTGAAACCTATTTTGTCATAGGCATCGTAGTAAATGGAAACAACTTTAAGAAGTCATGTACTTTCTCTGCCTCAAGCAACACTTTATTCAAATCCCTGCAGAGCTTTTATAGAGCAGCAGGAAAAAATGCCCCAATAATCTGCTCCAGTCATTTATTGCTGTATCACTACTAATCTTTAAGATATTCTAAACTAAATTCTTCCTAAATATAACAAGAGCAAATGTTCAGTACAAACAACATGCCAGATCCCTTGCTTGGATATTAATGTATATTTATTAATTTAACCATCAGTGCATGGTGCACTGGGTGTTATACGCAACTGATGAATCATCGAACTTTACATCAAAAACCAAGGATGTACTGTATGGTGACTATCATAATATAATAAAAAATATTATTATAAAAGAAAGAATCTCACAATTGGAAAGGCCTTTCTCTGATTTACAACAAACCCAGAAAGCCTGAAATAAAAGATTAATAAATCTGACAACACTTAAAAAAAAAAACACACATCAGAACAGCCCTGAGCAGTTGGTAGTATCATTATTCCTATTTTATAGAAGAGGAAACTGAGACACATAATGGTTAAATAACTTGTCCAAGGTCACACATGTAATAAGTAGCAGCCTTAGATTTCATATGCACACTTTCTAGCTCCAGAGGCTCTACTCTTAACCATTATGCTCTTGTTATGTACTCATCACTTAGCAGGCCCAAATTCAACTATCATAACAGAAATACAGCCTCATTTTGGATCCCTAGGTGATGTATATTTGTTTACTGGGGAGAATTGAGAGGGGGTTGAGCGGTGTTGTGCCAAGTCTTGGAACCTAAGGAAAAGGGAAAAATCGGTAATGCTGATCCTGTCTTTACTTAAAATTTTAATACTTTGTTTAATGTGGATTTTTACGTTAATTTCAATTTTTAAAAATATTGTATTAAAATATTATTGATCCTGATCAATGAGGCTTTTTTAAATGATTCCTTAAATTTTGTGCCTAGGGCAAATGCTTCACTAACCTCATCCTGGTGGGACTAGGTGGGGCAGAAGGAAAAGCACATCTCTGATTACTTGGCTTTGTCCAATGCTGCTGTTGCTATGGACCTGTAACACCCATTTCCTGAGCAACCGAGACAATGGTGGAGCCTGGCTTTATGAGGACAGCTATGAGAGACTCTTTGGTCACCAGAACATATTTTGGTAAGGCTTAACGAACCTCTGAGGGCACCCAATTCAACTTTCTTATGTCCAGAGGAAGAAACTGGGACATAGGGATGGGAGAGAAAAGAGCCTTCAGTAACCCAAGGCCAGGGCTAGTAAAGCCCAGGGCTTCTCACTCTTCATTTACTACTTTTTCTATGGATTGCCATCAGACGAGGTCTTTGGGTCCTATAGTATAGAGGGTATTATGCTAAGCAAAATAAATCAGTCAGAGAAAGACAAATACCATATGATTTTACTCATATATTGAATTTATTTTATTTTATTTTTTTAAAAGATTTTTATTTATTTATTCGACAGAGATAGAGACAGCCAGCGAGAGAGGGAACACAAGCAGGGGGAGTGGGAGAGGAAGAAGCAGGCTCCCAGTGGAGGAGCCTGATGTGGGGCTCGATCCCAGAACGCCAGGATCACACCCTGAGCCGAAGGCAGATGCTTAACCGCTGTGCCACCCAGGCGCCCCTATTGAATTTAAGAAACAAAACAGATGAGCATGGGGAAGAGAAGATAAAGCAAAATAAGGTGAAAACAGAGAAGAAGGCAAACAATAAGAGACTATTAACTATAAGAAACAAACTAAGAGTTGCTGGAGGGGAGGTGGGTGAGAGGATGGGGTTATTGGGTGATGGGCATTAAGGAGGGCACTTGCAGTAATGAGCACTGGGTGTTGTATGCTACTGATGAGTCACTGAACTCTACCTCTGAAACTAATAATATACTATATATTAATTAATTGAATTTAAATAAAAAATAATAAATACTTGGTCTTTGTCCATGGTTCCTGGTGCAAGAGCTCCTAAAACCCTTGGAATCTTAAGCGTGAGAAGTGACAAGAGTATCTTTTATATGTTAATGAGATGACATGTAAAGGTCAGAATGAAGAGCTGGGGGTTAGGTAGCTTCAGGATGGGGGCTAGCTGCCAGAAAGACCAAACCATGAAATTAGAGTGTTGGAACTTTTAGCCCCAGTCCCTGATTCCCTGGGAAGGGGCAAGGGGCTGAGATTGACTTCAATCACCAACGACCAATCAATTAGGACATGATCAACCCCCCTACACAATAAGGCTGACAGAACTTTCAGGTTGGTGAACACAAGGTGCTGGGAGAGTAGTGTGCCTAGAGAGAACATGGAAGCTCCACACCTCTCTCTATATACCTTGCCCTTTACATATCTTTCATGTGGCTGTTCGTGATTTGTATCCTTTGTAAGAAACCAGTAATAGTAAGTAAATTACTTTTATGAGTTATGTGAGGTGTTCTAGTGAATTATTGAACCATGGGTGGGTAGTGAGAAACTCAAAATTTATGGCAAAGTGGGACATAATTGTGAGTAACTCAGGGACCTGATACTTAGGACTGTTTCTAAAGTGATAGCAGTTTTGTGGGACTGAGATCTTAAACCTGTGTAGTTTGATGCTAATTCTGTGTAGTTAGTGTCACAACTGAATTGTAGGACACCCATTTGGTGTCAGAGAATCATAGAATTGGTTGGTATCAGCGGGGAAAAGAAAAACACCCTTCAGGTCCTTATCCTAGCCAAGCTGTAGATGGAAAACCTTTTATGACTCCAGAACCCAATTTATGAGCCTCATGGCAAGTGTTGGGTGAGAAAATTTTCCCTTTCAGGGAAGACTTCAGCTTCCAGGAGACTGAGGTTCATCTAGCTCTAAAGTTCATAGCAAACTACAGCTGAGCTGGTAGCATAACAATTTCATGACATATTCATCAACTCCTAGGTCTAAATCCCTCACAATCTGAAGTCCCTGTAATATACATGGCATTTTCATAAGGCCATTACATTCAGGAACAGGAGACATAACTGGCTTTTCTAACACAGACAAGAAGGCAGAGATATAGACAAAAATGCCAGGGTGGAAGAATTTATCCCAAATGAAAGAACAAGATAAGGCCACGGCCAGAGATCTAAGTGAAACAGACATAAGTAATGTCCCTGATGGAGAACGTAAAGCAACAACCATAAGGATACTCGCTGGGCTTGAGAAGAAAAAAGAAAAGATATCAGTGAGAACATCATAACAGAAATAAAGAGCTAAAAAGGATGCGATCAGAGATGAAGCATGCGATAAATGAGATTAGAAATCCACTTGACGATTTTTTGGGGGTTAAGATGGAGGAGGAGTAAGGGACCCCTTTTTCAGCTGGTCCCCTGAGTCGAGCTGGATAGGTCCCAGACCAGCCTAAACAACCACGGAATCAGCCTGAGACACAGGAAGATACATCTGGATCTCTACAAATGAACATCTCCAGCGCTGAGTATTGAGGTACGAAGAGGGGAGCCCTGAAACCACGCACAGATATTGGAAGATAAACGGAAGGGGGAGGGAGCCGTTGCGTTCGGGCGCCGGGAAGCGGTGGCCACCTGCACGGGGGAGCGGGCAGACTCGCACCCACGAGAGAACAGACTGACACCTGTGAGCCGGGAGCGCACGCCACCAGGCATCTCATGGAACTCCGGAATCCTGGTGTGCTCACAGGATCCAGACTGAGACCAGGAGCTCCGGGAGCGTGCGCGGGGCAGTAGGCGGCAGGCGGCGTTAGAAACACAAAAGAGAGAGACGCGCGGGCCCTGGAAGTGAGGGGTGGGACGCCGGGTGTGGGGCACACATCCCGGGACGCTGCAGGGTTGAGCAGCACCAACAGTAACGGAGTTACAGTGGCCAGAACATCAGTGGAGAAAGGGCCACAATCCCCCTGTTCTGTGACAGAGGCTGAAATTCGCCTCTGCTGCTCTGACTCTCAGAAGAGGCATAGCAGACCGCCAGGGAAAGCCACCAGAGAACAAAAGCCTGGAAATACCGGCTCACAGTGTGCCCATTCCCATCCCCCCTCACAGGGGACACGGAGACTCTACCCAAACAGGGTTGCCTGAGTATCGGCGCGGAAGGCCCCTCCACCAGAACACAGAAGGCAGCCTGAAAAATCAAGAAGCCCACAACCCGGGGCGCCTGGGTGGCGCAGTCATTGAGCGCCTGTCTCCGGCTTAGGGCGTAATCCCGGCGTTCCAGAAAGGAGTCCCTCATCGGGCTCTTCCGCTGGGAGCCTGCTTCTTCCTCTCGCACTCCCCTGCTTGTGATTCCTCTTTCGCTGGTTGGCTCGCTGGCACATATAAATAAATAAAATCTTAAAAGAAGAAGCCCACATCCCCAAGATCCCTATAAAACAAGGGGCACGGCCTGGGACCCAGTAAATAATTTGGGCTCTGGACAACCCCGCAACCTCTCCTCATCAGAATGACAAGAAGGAGAAGCCCCCCCCCCCCCGCCCAGCAAAGAAAAGACAGTGAGTCTGTGGCCTATGCCACAGAAATAATGGATATGGATGTAACCAAATTATCAGAAATGGAATTCAGAGTAATGATGGTCAAAATGATGAGTAGAATTGATAAAAGTATGAACGAAAAGGTTACTGAGAATATAGAATCCCTAAGGACAGAAATGAGAGTGAATCTGACAGAAATTAAAAATACTATGAGCCAAATGCAGGCAAAACTAGAGGCTCTGACGGCCAGGGTCACAGAAGCAGAGGAAAGGGTTAGTGAATTGGAGGATGGGTTAATAGAGGAAAAAACGAAAATAGAAGCTGGTCTTAAAAAAATCCATGCCCACAAATGTAGGTTACGGGAGATAACAGACTCAGTGAAACGATCCAATGTCAGAATCATCGGCATCCCCGAGGGGGTGGAGAAAAACGGAGGTCTAGAAGAGATATTTGAACAAATTGTAGCTGAAAACTTCCCTAATCTAGCAAGGGAAACAAACATTCGTGTCCAAGAGGCAGAGAGGACCCCTCCCAAGCTCAACCATGACAAACCTATGCCACGTCACGTCATAGTGCAATTTGCAAATATTAGATCCAAGGATACAGTATTGAAAGCGGCCAGGGCAAAGAAATTTCTCACGTACCAAGGCAAAGGCATCAGAATTACGTCAGACCTGTCTACACAGACCTGGAATGAGAGAAAGGGTTGGGGGGGGCATTTTTAAAGCTCTTTCAGAGAAAAACATGCAGCCAAGGATCCTTTATCCAGCAAGGCTGTCATTCAGAATTGATGGAGAAATAAAGACATTTCAGAATCGCCAGTCATTAATCAATTTCGTAACCACGAAACCAGCCCTACAGGAGATATTAGGGGGGATCTATAAAGGTAAAAAGGCCCCAAGAGTGATACAGAACAGAAAGTCACAGCGAATACAAAAAAGACTTTACTGGCAACATGGCATCATTAAAATTCTATCTCTCAGTTCTTTGTGTCAATGTAAATGGTTTAAAAGCTCCCATAAATGCCACAGGGTTGCAGGTTGGATAAAAAGAAATGACCCATCCATTTGCTGTCTACAAGAGACTCATTTCGAACCCAAAGATGCATTCAGACTGAGAGTAAGGGGATGGAGTACCATCTTTCACGCAAAAGGACCTCAAAAGAAAGCTGCGGTAGCAATTCTCATATCAGATACATTGGATTTTAAACTACAGACTATAGTTAGAGACGCAGAAGGGCACTATATTATTCTTAAGGGAAGTATTCAACAAGTGGATATGACAATTATAAATATATATGCCCCCAACAGGAGAGCAGCAAGATACACAAGCCAACTCTTAACCAGAATAAAGAGACATATAGATAAAAATAGGTTAATAGTAGGGGACCTCAACACTCTACCATCAAAAATAGACAGAACACCCTGGCAAAAACTAAGCAAAGAATCAAAGGCTTTGAATGCCATACTTGACGAGTTGGACCTCATAGATATAAATAGAACACTACACCCCGGAACCAAAGAATACTCATTCTATTCTAATGCCCATGGAACATTGTCGAGAATAGACCATGTTCTGGGACACAAAACAGGTCTCAACCGATACCAAAAGATTGAAATTATCCCCTGCATATTCTCAGACTACAATGCTCTGAAATTGGAACTCAACCACAAGGAAAAATTTGGAAGAAACTCAAACACTTGGAGACTAAGAACCATCCTGCTCAGGAATGACTCAATAAACCAGGAAATCAAAAATCAACTTAAACAATTTATGGAGACCAATGAGAATGAAAATACAACAGTCCATAATCTATGGGATACTGCAAAGGCAGTCCTAAGGGGGAAATACATAGCCATCCAAGCCTCACTCAAAAGAATAGAAAAATATAAAATTCAGTTTTTATATTCTCACCTCAAGAAGCTTGAACAGCAGCAGAGGGACAGGCCTAATCCACACACGAGGAAGCAGTTGACCAAAATTAGAGCAGAAATCAATCAATCAATCAGAAACCAGAAGTACAGTAGAGCAGATCAACAGGACTAGAAGCTAGTTCTTTGAGAGAATCAATAAAATTGACAGACCACTGGCAAGACTTATCGAAGATAAAAGAGAAAGGACCCAAATTATTACAATTATGAATGAAAAAGGAGAGGTCACGATGAACACCACTGAAATTAGAAGGAATATTAGAAACTTTTATCAACAGCTATATGCCAATAAATTAAGCAATCTGGAAGAGATGGAATCCTTCCTGGAAACCTATAAACCACCAAGACTGAAACAGGAAGAAATTGATTTCTTAAACAGTCCAATTAATTATGAAGAAATTGAGTCAGTTTTAAAAAACCTTCCAAATAACAAAACTCCAGGCCCGGACGGTTTTCCTGGGGAATTCTACCAAACATTCAAAGAAGAAATAATACCTATTCTCCTGAAGCTGTTTCAAAAAATAGAAACAGAAGGAAAGCTACCAAACTCATTCTATGAGGCCAATATTACCTTGATCCCCAAACCAGGCAATGACCCCCTCAAAAAGGAGAATTACAGACCGATTTCCCTAATGAATATGGACAACAAAATCCTCAACAAGATACTTGCCAATAGAATCCAACAGTACATTAAATGGATTATCCATCACAATCAAGTGGGATTCATACCTGGGATGCAAGCGTGGTTTAATATTCGCAAATCAATCAGCGTGATACATCATATCAACAAGAAAAGACTCAGGAACCATAAGATCATCTCAATTGATGCCGAAAAAGCATTTGACAAAATACAGCATCCTTTCCTGATTAAAACCCTTCAGAGTGTATTAATAGATGGCACATTTCTCAATCTCATAAAAGCCATCTATGAAAAGCCTGCTGCAAATATTATTCTCAATGGGGCAAGCTGGAAGCCTTTCCCTTAAGATCAGGAACTCGACAAGAATGCCCACTCTCTCCACTATTATTCAACATAGTACTAGAAGTCCTTGCAACAGCAATCAGACGACAAAAAGGGATCAAAGGTATTCAAACCAGCAATGAAAAAGTCAAAATGTCTCTCTTCACAGATGACATGATACTGTATATGGAAAACCCAAAAGAAGCCACTCCCAAACTATTAAAAGTTATAGAGCAATTCAGTAATGTGGCGGGATACAAAATCAATGCTCAGAAATCAGTGGCATTTCTATACACGAATAACGAGACCGAAGAAAGAGAAATTAGGGAATACATCCCATTTACAATAGCACCAAAAACCATACGTTACCTTGGAATTACCTTAACCAGAGACATAAAGGACCTATATTCTAGAAACTATAAATCACTCTTGAAAGACATTGAGGAAGACATAAAAAGATGGAAAAATATTCCATGCTCATGGATCGGAAGAATTAACATAGTTAAAATGTCCATGCTACCCAGAGCAATCTACACTTTCAATGCTATCCCGATCAAAATACCGAGGACATTTTTCAAAGAACTGGAACAAATAGTCCTTAAAATTGTATGGAAACAGAAAAGGCCCCGAATCTTCAAAGAACTGTTGAAAAGGAAAAACAAAGCTGGGGGCATCACAATGCTGGATTTCGAGGTGTACTACAAAGCTGTGATCACAAAGACAGCATGGTACTGGCACAAAAAGAGACACATAGACCAATGGAACATAATAGAGAGCCCAGAAATGGACCCTTGGCTCTTTGGGCTACTAATCTTTGATAAAGCAGGAAAAAACATCCGGTGGGAAAAAGACAGTCTCTTCAATAAATGGTGCTGGGAAAATTGGACAGCTACATGCAAAAGAATGAAAGTTGACCACTCTCTCACACCATACACAAAAATAAACTCTAAATGGATGAAAGACCTCGATGTCAGGCAGGAATCCATCAAAATTCTAGAGAACATAGGCAGCAACCTCTATGACATCAGCCGGAGCAACCTTTTTCATGACACATCCCCATAGGCAAGAGAAACAAAAGATAAAATGAACTTATGGGACTTCATCAAGATAAAAAGCTTCTGCACAGCCATGGAAACAGTCAAAAAAACTAAGAGGCAGCCCACAGAAAGTGAGAATATATTTGCAAATGACAGTCCTGATAAAGGACTCGTATCCAAGATCTACAAAGAACTTCTCAAACTCAATACACGAGAAACAAACAAATCAAAAAATGGGCAGAAGATATGAACTGACACTTTTCCAGTGAAGACATACAAACGGCTAACATACACATGAAAAAATGTTCAAAATCATTAGCCATCAGGTAAATTCAAATCAAAACCACACTGAGATACCACCTTACGCCAGTTAGAATGGCAAAAATAGACAAGGCAAGAGACAACAATTGTTGGAGAGGATGTGGAGAAAGGGGATCCCTCCTACATTGTTGGTGGGAATGCAAGTTGGTACAGCCACTCTGGAAAACAGTGTGGAGGTCCCTTGAAAAGTTCAAAATTGAGCTACCCTATGATCCAGCCATTGCACTACTGGGTGTTTACCCCAAAGATACAGACGTAGTGAAGAGAAGGGCCATATGCACCCCAATGTTCATAGCAGCAATGTCCACAATAGCTAAATCGTGGAAGGAGCCAAGATGCCCTTCAACAGATGACTGGATTAAGAAGTTGTGGTCCATATATACAATGGAATATTACTCAGCTGTCAGAAAGAACGAATTCTCACCATTTGCTGCACCATGGACGGCACTGGAGGAGATAATGCTAAGTGAAATAAGTCAAGCAGAGAAAGACAACTATCATATGATTTCTCTCATCTATGGAACATAAGGACTAGGATGATCAGTAGGGGAAGAAAAGGATAACGAAAGGGGGGTTAATCAGAAGCAGGAATGAAGCATGAGAGACTATGGACTATGAGAAACAAACTGAGGGCCTCAGAGGGGAGGGGGGTGGGGGAATGGGATAGACCGGTGATGGGTAGTAAGGAGGGCACGTATTGCATGGTGCACTGGGTGTTATACGCAACTAATGAATCATCGAGCCTTTAATTGGAAACCGGGGATGTACTATATGGTGACTAACATAATATAATAAAAAATCATTAAAAAAAAGAAGAAAGTGAAAATAAAAGAAATTCACTTGAGGAAATTAAGATCAGGCTGGAAAAGCAGATGAATGAATTAGTGACCTAGAAGACAAAGTAATTGAGAGTAACGAAGCTGAACAAAAGAGAGAAAGGAGAATTATGTAAGACGACAATACACTTAGGGAACTCAGTGACTCCATCAAAAGTAATAAAATTCATATTATAGTAGTCCAAGAAAAAGAAGAGAGAGAAAAGAGGGCAGAAAATTTATTGTAGGAAATAATAGCTAAAAACTTCCCTAATCTGGGAAGTAAAAAGACATCAAGATCCAGGACGCACAGCCAACTCCCATCAAAATCCACAAAAGCAGGCCAAAGCCAAAACATATTGTAATTAAATTGGTAAAATATAGTGATAAATGGAAAAAATCTTAAAGGCAGCAAAACAAAAGGAGTCCTTACCTTATAAGGGAAAAACCATAAGGTTAACTGAAGATTTCTCAAAAGAAATTTGGCACGCCAGAATGGAGTGGCATGATACAGTCAACATGCTGAAAGGGAAAAATCTGCAGCCAAGAATACTCTATACGGCAAGGATATCATTCAGAATAGAAGAAAAGATAAAGAGTTTCCCAGACAAGCAAGAACTAAAGGAGTTTGTGACCACTAAACCAATCCTGCAAGAAATACGAAAGGAGACTCTAAATGGAAAGCAGACACCAAAAGTGAAAAATCAAGAAAGGATCAGAGAAACTTTCCAGGAACAATGGAAAAACAACTAATAAAATGGCAATAAATAAATATATCTCAACAATTAATTTGAATGTAAGTGGACTAAATGTTCCAATCAAAAGACAGGGTGTCAGAATGGATTAAAAAAACAAGACCCATCTATATACTGCCTAAAAGGAACTCATTTTAGACCCAAAGACAACTGTACGTTGAAAGTGAGGGGATGGAGAAACATTTACCATACAGATTGATGTCAAAGGAAAGCTGGAATAGCAATATTTATATCAAACAAATTAGACTTAACAAAAAAAAGACTGTAACAAGAGACAAAGAAGGTCACTGTATAATCACAATGGGAACAATCCAACAGGAAGATAAGACAATTGTAAGTAGTTATGCACCCAAAATAGGAACACTTAAATATATAAAACAAAATTAATAACATAAAGGAACTAATTGATAATAATACAATAATAGGAGTGGACTTTAACACCTCACTTACATCAATGGACAGATCATCTAAACAAAAAATCAACACGTAAACAATGGCTTTGAATGACACACTGGAAAGGATGGACTTAACAGATATATTCAGAACATTCCATCATAAAAGAGCAGAATACAAATTATTTTCAAGTGCACATAGTACAATATGCTCAATATATCATATATTAGGTCACAAAATAGGCCTCAACAACTATAAAAAGATTGAAGTCACATCAGGCAACTTTTCTGGCCACAACACTATGAAAATAGAAGTCAACCACAAGAAAAAATCTGGAAAGTCCAAAAAGACATGGAGGTTAAACAACATGATAATAAACAATGAATGGGCCAACCAAGAAATCAAAGAAATACAAAAGAATATATGGAAATAAATGAAAGTGAAAACACGATGGCCCAAAACCATTGGGATGCAGGAAAAGTGGTCATAAGAGGGAAGTATATAGTAATACAGGCCTACTTCAAGAAACAAGAAAAATTTCAACCTTCCTTGCATTTAAAGGAGCTAGAAAAAGAACAATAAACAAAGCCTAAAGCTGACAGAAGTAAAATAATAAAGATTGGAGCACAAATAAATGATATAGTAACTTAAAAAAAGTAGAACAGATCAATGAAACCAGGAGCTGATTCTTTGAAAAAATTATTAAAATAAATGGCTTCACAGGCAAATTCTACCAAACATTAAAAGAGTTCAAACCTATTATTCTCAAACTATTAAAAAAATATAAAGCAGGTGGGAAAACTTCCAAATTCATTCTATGAGGCCAGCATTACCCTGGTACCAAAAGCAGATAAAGATTCCACTAAAAAAGAGACGTGCAGGACAATATTCCTGATAAGCATGGGTGCAAAAACTCTCAATAAAATACTCTCAAACTGAATTCAACAATACATTACAAAATTCATGCTCCATGATCAAATGGGATTTATTACTTGGTTGCAAGGGTGGTTCAATATTTGCAAATCAATCAATGTGATACACCACAGTAATAGAAGGATAAGAACCATATGATCATTTCAACAGAGGCAGAAAAAGCATTTGACAATGTACAACATCCATTCATGATAAAATATCTCCACAAAGTATAGTTAGAGGAAACTACCTCAACATAATAAAGGCTGTATATATATATATATATATATATATATATATATATATATATATATATATATATATATATAACAAAATATATATATATAACAAAATATATATATAACAAAATATATATATAACAATATATATATGTAACAAATATATATATATAACAAATATATATATATATAACAAAAATATATATATATATATATATATATAACAAAAAATGGCTAATATAATCCTCAATCAGGAAGAACTGAGGGCTTTTCCTCTATGGTCAGGAACAAGGCAGGGATGTTCACTCTCACCACTGTTATTCAACATTGTACTGGAAGTCCTAGTCACAGCAATCAGACAACAAAAAGAAATTAAAAAAAACATTCAAATTGGCAAGGAAGAAGCCATACTTTCAGTATTTGCAGATGACATGATACTCTATATAGAAAACATGAAAAACTCCACCAAAAAGCTGCTAGAGGTGATAAATAAATTCAGTAACATTGCAGGATACAAAATCAATGTACATAAATCTGTTGAATTTGTATATACAAATAATGAAGCAGCAGAAACAGAAATCAAGGAATTAATCCCATTTAAAATTACACCAAAAACCATAAGATACCTAGGAATAAACTAACCAAAGAGGTAAAAGATGTGTACTCTGATGACTATAAAACACTGATGAAAGAGAAGACGACAAAAAGAAATTGAAAGATATCCCATGCTCATGGATTGGAAGAACAAATACTGTTAAAATGTGTCTACTACCCAAAGCAATCTATGCATTTAATGTAATCCCTATCAAAATACCACCAGCATTATTCACAGAGCTAGAACAAACACTCCTAAACTGTGTTTGGAACCACAAACGTCCCCTAATAGCCAAAGCAACCTTGAGAAAGAAATGCAAAGCTGAAGGCATCACAATTCCAGACTTGAAGTTATATTATGAAGCTGTAGTGAACAAGACATTATTGTACCGGTAGAAAAACAGACACATAGATTAATGGAACAGAATAGAAAACCCAGAAATGAACACATAACTCTATGGTCAATTAATTTTCAACAAAGCGGGAAAGAATATCCAACAGGAAAAAGACAGTCTCTTCAACAAATGGTATTGGGAAAACTGGACAGCAACAGGCAGAAGAGTGAAACTGGACCACTTTCTTACACCACATACAAAAATAAATTCAGAACGGATAAAAGACCTAAATGTGAGACAGGAAACCATCAAAATCCTAGAAGAGAACACAGGCAGTAACTTCTTTGACATTGGCCACAGCACTTCCTTCTAGATATGTCTCCTGTGGCAAGGAAACAAAACCAAAAGTAAACTATTGGCACTACATCAAAATAAAAAGCTTCTGCACAGTGAAGGGAACAATCAACAATACTAAATGCAACCTACTGAATGGGAGAAGATATTTCCAAATGATATATCTGATAAAGGATTAGTATCCAAAATATCTTAAAGAACTTATAAAACTCAACATTCAAAAAATGAATAATCTAATTTAAAAATGGGCAGAAGACACAAATAGACATTTTTCCAAAGAGGACATACAAATGGCTAACAGACACATGAAAAGATGCTCAGCATCACTGATCGTGACTGAAATGCAAATCAAAACTAAAATGGGATATCATCTCAAGCTTGTCAGAATGGCTAAAATCAACAACAGAAGAAACAACAGGTGTTGGCAAGGATTGGAGAAAGGGAAACCTTCTTGCGCAGTTGGTGGGAAAGCAAACTGGTGCAGCCTTTCTGGAAAATAGTATGGAGGATCCTCAAAAAGTTTAAAATAGAATTACCCTACAATCCAGCAATTGCACCACCAAGACTTTTGCCCAAAGTATACAAAAAACTAATTCAAAGGGATATATGCATCCTGATGTTTGTTGCAGCATTATTACCTTAGCCAAATTATGGAAAGAGCCCAAGTGTCCATTGACTCGTGAATGGATAAATGAGTGCTTGTATATGTATACAATGGAATATCAGTCATAAAATAGAATGGCATCTTGTCATTTGTAAGGACTTGGATGGAGCTGGAGTATTATGCTAGGTAAAATAAGTCAGTCAGAGAAAGACAAATACCATATGGTTTCTCTTGTATATGGAATTAAGAAACCAAACAAATGAAGAAAAGGGGGAAAAAAAAGAAAGAGAGAGAGAGCCACCAACCAAGAAACAGACTCTTATTATTTTTTAAAGATTTTATTTATTTATTTGACAGAGAGAGAGATAGCCAGCGAGAGAGGGAACACAAGCAGGGGGAGTGGGAGAGGAAGAAGCAGGCTCCCAGCAGAGGAGACCGATGTGGGGCTCGATCCCAAAACACCAGGATCACGCCCTGAGCCGAAGGCAGACGCTTAATGACTGAGCCACCCAGGTACCCCAAGAAACAGACTCTTAAATATAGAGAACAAACATGGTTACCAGAGGAGACAGTGATGGGGGGATGGGTTATATAGATGATGGGGATTAAGGAGTGCTCTTGTTGTGAAGAGCACTGGGTGTTGTATGGAAGTGCTGAATCACTACATTGTATACCTGAAACTAATATTACACTGTATGTTAACTAACTGGAATTTAAATAAAAACTGAAAAAAAAAGAACACCTCTTCTGGGATTCAGAAGCCATTCTGTTTCTTTGTTTTCTTCAAACAGAATTAAGCAGTTCTTCTATAAAACTGGAATTTAAATAAAAACTGAAAAAAAAAGAACACCTCTTCTGGGATTCAGAAGCCATTCTGTTTCTTTGTTTTCTTCAAACAGAATTAAGCAGTTCTTCTATAAACCTAAGTGCAAGTTTTTTTTTCTCAGGCATTGCTCTGATTCCTCATTGGTTTGTTTTCTTTGCTTGTTTGTTTTTGTTTTTGTTTTTCTTTCCCTGATGAGACTGTGAACTTCTTGCTAGCACAGATTTCTTTTTAAATTGTGTATCTCAGCACCCAGCTCAGCTTTTGGAACACAGTCTCTGTTTTCTAAATGAATAAAGAAATGGCTTAAAGAAAATAATTTCACTTCCCGTAAGTTTGCAAGATTTAGAACAGGGATCATTACTGTCCTCACAACTTTTTGAAGATAAGCTAGTTATTGCCAATTTTAACATTCTTTTTTTAAATTTTAAATCTTTTAAATTTTTTATTATTATGTTCAATTAGCCAACATATAGTACATCATTTGTTTTTGATGTAGTGTTCAATGATTCATTAGTTGTGTATAACACCCAGTGCTCATCAGAACACATGCCCTCCTTAATACCCATCACCTGATTACCCCATCTCCCCACCCCCTTCCCTTCTGTAACCCTCAGTTTATTTCCTGGAGTTGAGTCTCTCATGGTTTGTCTCCCTCTCTGATTTCTTCCCATTCAGTTTCAACGTTCTGGTAAAATTGTAGAGATAGAAGATTAGTGGTTGCCAGGAGGGTGGGGAGACAGAACTGTCTATAAATAGACATGGGGGACCTTTTTGGAGTGATGAATATGCTCTATATCATGATTGTTTTGGTGGTTACATGACTATACATATTTGTTAAAATACAACAAATTGTAGACTTAAACTTGGTGAATTTTATTATATGCAAATTATATAGTTATGAAGTTGATCAAAAATGGTCTGTATTCTCAGGAACAAAAGAGCTTTAAATTCCAAGACCATGAAGGTAATCCAGTTAGATGTAGTAAGAAGAACACAGACCCGATAATACAGAACTCTCAATTCTGGTTTTGTCGATAGTTAACTAAGTGATGTTAAACAAGTTTTTTTTTTTTAACTTCTCTAAGGTATTCTCTGACTCTGTTAAATAAAGACAGCAATACCTGTCTTGGCCTCCCAGGGTACAAGTCTCCAATGAGATAACATATATGGCTGCACTTAAAAAAGTTCAACACTTACATTATTGTGATCAGAATCTGTACTCTGTACAGAAAAATTTAACCAAATCCAGAGATGAATGCCTAGAACCCAAAGTCAAGGGAAATAGAATCGATCCTGAACAACAAAGCTCACTCTCACCAACTCCTCTAAGAGAGCTCATCAGTTGATTAATAATTTGCCATTGGAAAATTTTTTCTCAGCCTAGACTTGGGAAAAAGAGGCTGTCTACTTTTATTTATTTTTTTATTATAATAATATTTTTATTATATTTTGTTAGTCACCATACAGTACATCCCTGGTTTTTGATGTAAAGTTCGATGATTCATTAGTTGCGTATAACACCCAGTGCACCATGCAATAAGTGCCTGTTTACTTTTAACTTATGCGAGAAAGTTTGGCTGGCTTCTTGACTGGTGACACACAAAGTTTGCAGAAGGGAAAAGAAAACACACTGAATGGGAGCCAACAACATTTTTCCTTCAGAAAAATGGGGGCCTGGACATTGGTTTTGCCTCCAGTGTATCCCCATCAGAGCTTCCTAACTTGCCACCATCATAGCATGTTTTTCTGTTTGAGACCATCAGCTGGTTCTGTTTCCCAAGGTCAAGGCCAGCCAAGCTGGGACTGTAGAGAAGATAACAGATAGTGTGGGTGGCAGAGGCAGAATATGGTTAGATCTATTTCCTTTAAGATTTACTACAGATATCCTACAATCTTCCCCAAGTTGAAATATGGAATGTGGATCGGGTCAGCTCTCAAACTCAAAACAAAACAAACCAAGGTAACTCAACTTCATAACACATCTCCCTGGCCAAGTGTTTCTAAGTGATAGTTTTCATGAAACAAGCTTGAACTGCTATGACTACAAACCCATTTCTGAGTGGCAACATTCAAGAGTGTGGGTGGTAGTTGTGAAAGTTAAGCTACTAGGCCAGATATCCCTTGGAGTTACATTCTCAGCTTTCATTGCTCACCAGGGTTTTGCCATAGAGCTATACCCTTATATGTCCAAGCACACTTGCTCCCAGATAGACAGTCTCATGAAGATACAAAGACACACTGGAAGGCAGGCATTTGTATACACCCTCAAGCAAAAAGATGCAAATGGACAGGCTCATTAGATTCAAACATATACAAAAAAAGCACCAGATATTAAAACACCCAAAGATATACCCGGACAAAAGGATGTGTGTGTGTGTGTGTGTGTGTGTGTGTGTGTACACACACAGGCACACACAAGCAGAGAGTCAAGTTAAAAAAACTCACATTGTAGTCTCATGGTGCTCAGGGGCACTTGTAATGCATCAAAGTAGTTTAACAGTCATATAGATGGGCAAACATGCATATATAGGCATATGTGGACAGGCATCCACAAACTCAGAGATATAGCAAGAAAGGTACACTTGTAAAGTTCCACATAATTCCATACAAATTTTAGGATTATTTGTCCCAGTTCCATGAAAAATGTTGATTGCCAAACTATGGAAAGAGCCCAGATGTTCACCAACAGATGAAAGGATAAAGAAGATGTGATGCGCACACACACACACACACACACACACACACACACTGGAATATTACTCAGCCATCAAAAAATTGAAATCTTACCATTTGCAATGACGTGGATGGAACTAGAGGGTATTATGCTAAGCGAAATAAGTCAGAGAAAGACAATTATATGATTTCACTCACACGTGGTATTTAAGAAACAAAACATATGAACATAGGGGAAGGGCAGGGGAATAAGATAAAATCAGAGAGGGAGACAAACCATAAGAGACTCTTAACTATAGGAAACACACTGAGGGTTGCTGGATGGGAGGTGGGTAGGGGGATGGGGTAACTGGGGGATGGACATTAAGGAGGACACGTGATGTAATGATCACTGGGTGTTATATGCAACTGATGAATCCCTGAACTCTACTTTGAAAACTAATAATACACTATATGCTAATTAATTGAATTTAAATAAAATTTTTAAAAAAACAAAGGTTCACATAAATACTCAACAGACACGGATAGAAAGACCTAGAGGTACACAAGCCTGCTAATACTGTATTCCTAAACACCAGCTATTATATCTGCATTTATGAAACATTTTATCCAAGGAAATGCCTATAAATATGCCACTGGTTAGCACTGAAGTTGATAATGAATGCAAAGAATGTAATAAAAGCAAACCAAAGTACCCAGGGTTTGAAATCTCACAGCTCCCCCATCTGCTCTGGGAAAGGCAGCTAAAGACAACAGCAGCAGTAGGCTGCATGAAAGCCACAAAAAGTCCTTGATTTATCTCAGAAAAATTAACCTCAAGGAAAAAAGGTTAATGCTCCCAACTTTTATGGAGCCATAAAATAGCCCAGAAACCCATTTTTAAAATAGTTTCCATTCCTCATGTTGGAAGCTCCAACACTTGAAATATGTCTAGGAAAAGGAAAGCTTAGGGGAAATAAATGGTCCTAGAGGCCTGGCAAGTTCTAATGAAACTAAGAAAGAGGTCTTACTTCATTAACTTGCTTGTATCTTGGTCCCTGGGGTTTCCAGTATCCATCAGTGTTCCTGTAGGTTTCTAGTGTCTTGGAGCCCTGGTCCAAGTTACCTATGGTGAGAGAATACCTTTTATGTTAGGTCCAGACTTCAGCTCCTTTTAGAGAGGTCTGACTCCTGGTCACCTTGGTCCATATTTCAGAGCCACCAGGATTGAAATGGTTGGAGAATGGGAGGAAAGATTAGGTTCACATGATACCAGTGATGGGGAAAAACTGGGTTGAAATTAGTCAAGAAAAAAATCCAAAACCAGTATCTGAAGTACCCTGAAGTTTTTTACATTGAACAGGGAATATCTTGGGAACAGAGGAACCTTAGGCTCTTGTCTGGAATTACAAAGTAAGAATTCCAGGTCTGCACAATTCTTTAGTACTTGAAGTCTTATGTGGTATGGAGATCTTGGTTAATTAAAATATACAAATATTGTCAAAACCTTGTTTCCACCATCAGGTCTAATTTCTTGCCTCTCCCAACACTTACTAAGAGTAACATAAACAGTTGTAAATTTTCATACCTTTCTGTAACCCACCTGTTAAGAGGAAATGTGAGCAGTTGATGTGTCAAAAAAAAAAAAAAGAAAGAAAGAAAGAAAGAAAGAAAGAAAGAAAGAAAGAAAGAAAAAAGAAAAAGAAAAGAAAGAAAAAAAAAACAAGGAGTAAAAGGAGGAACCAAGTACATATCTAAATCAGACCCAATTAAGAAGTGAAATCAGAATAGAAATCTGTGAAATCTCAGAACAGCCAAACAACACTGTCCCCATTTCCAAGATGAGGATAGTGAGGCTCACCAAAGGAGAATGATTAAAATTGACCATACATAATTACATACAGAAACCCAGCAACAGGACACAGGTCTTCTGACAACCCAGTTCAGATATCAAACATGGTTAAATGATACCATCACTGCAGAAATACTCAAATAATGGGTAAAGATATATCAGTGTCTTCTTACCTGCTCAGAAGACAGTGTCTTGCCTAAGATTGCTTCCATCTACTCCAGGGCCATTCATTCAAGTGGTGTTAGGTTTGTCTAGCTGTACCCTTTAGACTAACACCAACCCAGAGCTACCCCTACTGGGTAAAACAGGGCCTCAGTGGGAAATGATCTGAATATCACTGTCAAAATAGGCCTCTGAGACAGCCAAGCTTCAAGTGGTTTGAACAGAGCTCAGCAATATGTAGAGTTATATGCATGTGGGTATGCCTGCAGTGGGGCTGCTTATGGGAGTCTGATCCTTTTAGTAGAAGAACCCCTCTACCTAATTTGGAAAGTAAATCTTGAGTTCTTTTTTTTTTTTTTAAATCTTGAGTTCTTATATTGGTATCAACAGTTATTTACGGACTATCAACTATTAAAGGCCTTGGATAGGTATAAGATGTATTTCTTATCTCTAACTGGGCTGTTTTTATTGCCCATTATCATTCCCATTTAGTAGTATAGCAACGCAGAAACAATAAAGTATTTTTATGTTTTTTAGCCCTTTTGAGCCTTAAAGTATTCCCTCCAATGTTCAAATTATTACCCTAATATTGCAGATAAGAAAACTGAGTCTCAAAGTGGTAAAATGACTTATTCCAGGTCACATAGCCAGTAAATGACAGAGCCAAGATTCAAATCCAGGTATGTTTCACTTCAAAACTATTGTCCTTTCCAGCACACCAGGCTATCAGAAGGCAAACTTCACTGCCTTTCTGATTCTGTTCAAGAAATGTTTGTTGAGTGAGTGAGTGAGTGAGTGAGTGAGTGAGTGAGTGAGTGAATAATGAATGAGAGGAAGTAGTTCATGTACTAGGGCATATTTAGGTTGAATCCCACGGTGGTGTATATGTGTGTGTTTGGGTAAGTCCCTGGGCATATAGAATTGGTAAAAGGCAGTGGAGAGAAGGAATATCCCATGACTGAGCACCCCTGCATTCCAGGAACTGTGGCAGGGACATTCATAGACTCTATGTCACTCCATACTCACAATGATCCCATGAGTCAAATGTCATCCCGCATCTCATTCTTCAGATGGGCAAATAGGCTCAGAGAGGTTATGCAACTTGCCCTAGGTGGCAGAATAAGAATTTGAACTTGGGTCTGTCCAACTCCAAAGTTGATCCTGTGTCCACTATACTGGTTTGTCCTGGGAGCCTTCAGATTAGAAGCTGAGAGGGAGAAACTGGTAGATGTATATGTGGTGGAAGATGGAAGGACAGAGACTGAGCACTAGAAAACAAACTGAATCTTTCAGACTCTGAGCAAGATAAAGGTAAAAAAAAAAAAGGCACTAAACATAACGGGAATGGGATCCTTCCCATTGCCAGCAGAGTCAGGGGATATAAGAGGAGTAAAATGACAACTGGCTTCTGAAATGGGATTCTGATGTCATCCTCCTTCCTAGTGATATCTTTAGACCAAGTGTTTGTTCAGGAACTTGAGAAGCAGAGCCATAATGTGGGAGCCACTTTTATCCCAGAGGTGAGAGTGGCTGCTGAGGTGATGGTAGGACCTGTGCCAATCTCAGGGGTACATTTTCAAACCCATGGGGTTATTTATAAATAACCCCAGAGCATTCCACAAGGTAGGTATTAACCCTAGCTTTGCCAGGCCTTTCCCCAAGGGGCTTTCATCTGTTCCTAACAATCAGGGGGCTAGTGGGGGGTGCGTGTTGATACACTGGTAGTGAAGTGGTTAACAGCTGCTAAAAAAAGCCTCTGAATTTCCAAAGGTTGGGATCACTTCCTAAGAGGGAGGGAGGAGAGGAACAGCTGTGACCAGATAACCTGCATTACACTCCCTGGCCTGATCTCCCAGGGAGTTGTGAGAAAGTACCTTATTCCCAAGGCAGAGGACTTACAAAATATGGCAAGCATCTGCTGCTGCTTTGATGACTTAGTTTGTGCCCAGCACCTAGTCTCCCTGGGAGGAAGAAGGTGGTTGGCAATTCCAGTTCAGGTGAGCTTAAATGGAACTAAGGCTTGTCATTCCAACATTTAAGACCGGGGAAGCCTCTAGGTTTTGAGTGGGACAAATGAAGCTGCCTTGAACCTTGAGGAGCTTTCCATGTCTATGGTCAGTGAAGGAAAGGAAAGATCTGGGATCCACAGAGAGTAAGTCCAGGCAAGATGCAAGAGAGGGAGGGCTTATGATGACCTCACGGGGGATGGGGACTACGGGACTGGTTCCTTTGAGGCCAAAAGTATGTATATAAGAACACTGAGAAAAGGGTGGAGGGAGCAACTGGAGCTTATGAGACCTGGAAAATGTTAGGAACAGAGGGACTGGGGGGAAAAAAAGAAACAGGCTTTAAGAAGATGGTATATTTGAGTGCTTTGAGTTAAAGGGTCCCCAAAATGAGGAAATTTGCATTTTAATAGAAGAGCATGGAGAGAGAAAAGTCTATTCCAAGCCATTGCTAATGGTGGATTTTCAGATACCAGTGAGGAAGAGCTCTGGGTGATGGGGAGGGCGCCGTGAGGAAGAAGGAGGGTAAATGTCAATACAGCCTGTCTATGCATAAGGACTGCTTGTCCTGTCCTGCCACTGAAACCAGGACGTAAAAGGCACACCTGTGCAAGGCTTTCTGGGTCTCCTCCAGCTCACTTGATCCAGCTCCATGGGGATGCTCTGTGAAATGGGCAGAGAATGACATTTCTCCAGGAGGAATTTGTGGGGTGGAGTCCTTGGTGATGATTCAGCTGGGGGAAGGAAAGTCTGCAAGAAAACCAATTAGGTTTAGTTAATGGGAGTGGGAAATGGGCCAACACTTGGCTTAAATAGCAGAGCTTCCAAATTTGAAATATCATCTGGTCCAGTTCCCAAATCCAGGCAGGGTTACCATGGATCATCAACAAATGCAAGCAAAGATCCAACTACCAAAAGTCTAAAAGACATCAAGCAGTGGAGAAAATGAAAATCAGACAGCTGATTTAAAGAAAGGATAGCAATACTTAACATAGGACAAACTAGACTTTTTTGTCCTTGCATTGTTTTTATCCTGCTTTGGTATCAGGGTAGTACTGGCCTAATGGAATGATTTTTAATGTGTTCCCTCTATTCCATTATTTGTAAACTTTTGATAAAGATTGCCATTAATTTTTTTTTTTAAATGTTTGGGAGAATTCCCCAAGGAAACCATTGTGATCTTGGGCTTTTCTGTGCTGGGAGATTTTTGATTCCTAATTTAGCTTTCATTCTTGTTATTGGTCTAAGAAGATTTCCTATATCTTGCATTCAAGATTCATGATTCAATCTTGGTAACTTGTGTGTTTTTAGGAATTATCTAGGTTTTTTTCCCTAGTTATCTGGTTTGTTAGTATATAGTAATGTTATCACACTATGTATTTCTGTGGTTATCTGTTGTAGTGCTTTCTTTTCTATTTCTCAGTTTGCTTCTGAGTCTTCTCTCTCTTTTTTCTTAGTTAATGCAGTTAAAGTATTGTCAATTTTATCTTTTTTTGGAAAAATTGGTCATTACTTTTAATGTTATGCTATTGTTTATTCTGGTCGCTATTTCTGATTCTTCTTTGTTATTTCCTTCCTCTACTAAATTCCAGCTAAGTTACTTTTTCTAGTTCCCTGGGTATAATGTTAAGTTGTTTTTTTGAACTTTTTTTCCTTAATACAAGCATTTATAGCATAAATTTCACTCTAACATCTGTTTTTGCTGCAACCCATAGGTTTTGGAACATTGTGTTTTCTTTTTCTTTTGTTTCAAGACATATTTTGATTTGACATTTGATTTGTTATGTGGCTGATTGTGCAGTGGTGTGTTAATATTTACATATTAATTATTTAATATTTACATTGCAGATTTTCCAGCTTTGTTTTATTGTTGAGCTTTAGTTTTATACCATTATGGTTGGAAATATGATTTCAGTCTTCTTAAATTTGTAATATTTGTTATGTCTCTTTTTATGTGATTTAACCAGGGGATTCTTCTGTGTGTACTTGAGGAAAATGTGTATTCTATTTTTCTTGGATGAAATGTTTTAGAACCATGTATTCTGAAATATGGTTCAAGTAAAAAAATGTTCTTGTTGAGAAAAATAACTTTAACTGAGGGTACTCACTTAAAATAAAGCATATCATATGGTTTCACTTATTTATGGAATATAAGAAATAAGAAGATCTGTAGGAGAAGGAAGGGAAGAATGAAGGGGGGTAAACAGAAGGGGGGATGAACCATGAGAGCATGAGAGACTATGGACTCTGGGAAACAAACTGAGGGCTTCAGAGGGGAGGGGGGTGGGGGAATGGGATAGGCTGGTGATGGGCATTGAGGAGGGCACATATTGCATGGTGCACTGGGTGTTATACGCAAATAATGAATCATGGAACATTGCATCAAAAATTGGGGATGTACTGTATGGTGACTAATATAACAAAATAAAAATTATTTAAAAAAAGCATATCAGAGGGGAAGAAAGGGGGATGGGTGAAATAAGTGAAGGAAATTAAGAGTACACTTATGATGAACACTGAGTAGTGATGTATAAAACTGTTGAATCACTCTATTGTATATCTGAAACTAATAGAACACTATGTTAACTATACTGGAATTGAAATAAAAAACTTAAAAGAATAGTGCTTTAAATGTAGTAATTCTTAGTTTCATGCAAAAAAACCCCTTTTTAATGTATTCTTTCTTTTTTTTTCTTTTTTAAGTATTTAAAGAGTGCTTTGAAAATAAAAACTCAATATTTAAAGTATTATTTGAAATTCACATTAGGTATCATTACAAATGTGTCTATGGCATTTTCAGCCTCCTGGACAATAAAACACTACTCTTACTCTAAGTATTTAAGAAACTGTAGATAGAAAGTGGCTAGGAGAGTGGAACTTGAAAATTCTCTTTAAAAAAAAACAGTTTGTAACTATGTATGATAATAGATGTTAACTGGACTGTTAACTGATGATCATTTTGCATTATATACAAATATCAAACCATTACATTGTATTCCTGAAACTAATATAATGTCATGTCAATCATATCTCAATAAAAAGATAAAATTAATTTTAAAAATAAAGAAAACATCTATTTTGTTTCTCCTTTCTTGGGCATTTTTTGTGTGTGTTTGGTTTGTATTGGGAGAGGGGGAGTAAGGATTCTGCATTTGTTATAGGCTTTAACCTTTATTCAGTGTGAGACTGGGGTAAATGATTTCATCTTTCTGAGTCCCAGTTCCCTCATCTGCATAAAAGGAATAGTGATAATACCTACCTTGCAGAGTTGCTAGGTGAGAAAATTAGATAATGCACATATATTAAAACATATAATAAAGTACTTTAAAAAGTGTATGTGTATGTGTGAAAGAGATAGAGAACCAAAGAGACAGAAAAAAAAAAAAAACACAACTTTCTTGCCAGAAGGACATCTTAGCTAAGTTCAATTCTTCTCCTTTGTTAGTAACATAGCCAGGTGCTTTCATCCCAAGTTCTTCTTTCTTTTCCAAAATCCTGACCTCCAAATGGAAAAGGGGTAAAGAAACTAACATCTGTGAGATATCTATGGAGCACCTAGTATGTATCAGATACCTTGCTGAGTATATTTATGCATGCTATCTCATTCAGTCTTCACAGCTACTCCATAAGAGATAGTAAGGTCTATCTGTCACTCTGACTTTCTAGACAAAATAAAAGTAGTTCTTGGACACCTACATCCTTCAAGTTCTTCCTCAACACTCCTAAGTCACTATGAGCACAATACAGGTTTCTTCCACATGTATCATTCACCTTTGAGATGATTGGATGTGGGGAGCAGCTAAGAGTTTGGATGACTCAGGGAAGGGTCTCTGACCAATTGCTAACCCAATTTCTCATGGCAGAGACTAGCTACCAAAGCTGATTCATCCTTATGCACAGTGAAACTCACTGGGTAGTACTGAAAATAGAGTCGTGGAAGGTACAGGAGACTGTACCAAATCTGTATGAATCCTAAGACATGTACTCAAGGTTGCTTTTTACCATTCCCCTAATCCTAACTTATTTTCTTTGTTTTATAGACCCATACACTGTTAGAGCTGAAAGCCCTCTTTTAGGTCATACAATGTAACCCCCTCATTGAATAGATGGAAAAAAATAAACAAACCTGAGGTTCAGTAATGGAAGGCACTGGATCACTGAATTATTTTGATTCTGGATAGAAGGAGGGGGAGCTACCTACAGAACATGCAATCAAGCTCTGTGGTAAGATTTTCAGGATACCTGTCCCCAAATCCTCTTTCTTTTATATGACCTCATCATCTCCACCTCACTGGTCACAATGATTGAAAGTCCACCAATTTCAGCAACATTGTAGAGGTAGGGGTTTACACTTTTCCGTGAGGATGAAAACAAATCTCCATATGAATTAGCCTAATCAGATTGCTTTCCAGACTGTATGTGGACCTAGAGATCTGGTTTAAGGGGCAGAAGGCATATCAGTTTCCTAAAGTTGCGGTAACAAATTACCACAACCTCAGTGGTTTAAAACAATCAGAATTTATTTTCTGATTGTTTTGCGGGCCAGAAGTCTGAAATTAAGGTGTCAGCAGGGCCATGCTCTTTCTGAAGTCTCTAAGGGAAGATACTGTTTTGCCTCCCAGCTCTTGGTGCCTTCCAGCAATTTCTGGCATTCTTTAGCTTGCAACTGTGTCACTCCAATCTCTGTCTCCATCATTACATAGCCTTCTTCCCTATGTCTGTCTTTGTCGGTGTGTCCAAATCTCCTCTTATAAAGATACCAGTCGTTGGATTCAATATGACCTCATCTTTCCTTGATTATATCTGCAAAGACCTTATTTCCAAATAAGATCACATTCACAGCTACTGAGGATCAGGACTTGAAGATGTATTTGGAGGGACACATTTCTACCCAATACAGAAGGACAAAGCCTTTTGGAAATTGCAACTTGGGAAGGGGCCAGAACTAAGCAGCTTGAAGCTTAGAGGATAGGGCAATGGCCCCCACAGCTGGAAGAGAGTAAGAAAAGAAAGGTGGAAGGCAGCCATTCATACTTTTGCTAAAGCCCAGCCTGAATTAAGGTTACAATCTCTGTGGCCCCTAATGTCTTTACAGGATATTTACTACCTGCCTGCCACAACCGAAGCTCTTATAGCATCAACTTCATAATTCTGGGTGTCCAGAAATATCTTGATATGATACCCATTTTGGGCTTTCTTTTTTTGTCAAATGTCCCTGACATTCTAGATAGCAGAACCTATAGCAGGGAGGCAGCCTTGCTCACTCAGGGAGTACCCTGCCCATCTCTCCCTGCTTCTCCACCAGGAAAAAGAAGCTGAACCCATAGCAAGTACAGGAGTCAGTGATTGGGGAGGGGGAGCAGATGAGAGAGGCCAGAATAGCTGGCAAATTGGTCTGCAAAGCCTGACTGTAGTCCATAGTTTGCGCCACCAGCTTTGAGATGTACAGTAGCTAAGAGAATGGGGAAATTGGGGTCAATAATTCTCAAGAAACCCCAGAATGTAGTGAGAGAGAGTATAGATCTAGCACTGACATAAAGGCCAGGATCCCTATGTCTTGATCCCACATCTACCACTTTGCATCTTTAGACAAGGATCGTTCTCTTCAGCTGTGAGACAGGGACAATAGCCACTGCCCTAACTGCTTCTGAGTATGGTTGTGAGTACCATCTGCAGGCAGAAGCATAATAAATTGGATTGGTGATGAGATCAATAAAGCAGGGACCCTGGGGGGGGGTAAAAAAATAATAGAAGTAAAAACACATAGTAGGTATCCAATATATCTATGTTTTCTTTCTTTCCTAGGAAGGAAAGAGGGGAGACTTTTCTTTCCAGTTGACAAATGAAGGAAACCAAGATTCAAAGTGGTTAAATGACTTATCAAAAGTCACATACATCAAAAACTAATGATGCACTATAACTTGGCTAATTGAATTTAAATTTTTAAAAAGGCCACATACCCAATAAAGTAAAAGAGCCAGAACTTTGAAACTAGCCATTTTGACTTCAACTTCAGTGTCTTGTTCCTCATATAGCATGAGTCAAATTCCTCATGTCATATGGAAATAATGATAATAATAATGACAATTATAATTAGAATAGCTTTGCAAGTCAATTTATATATGAGAAAGCAATCTGCAAAGTATAAAGTCCTATACAAATCTAAAGAGTGCTTATTCTTCCTCTTCCTCCCTCAACTTGTGTTCTACTAATTCTCACTAAGGTGTTAGCTAATAACAGACTTGAGGTACAGTCCCTCTCTGTGGTATTTGCCTTTAATAACCAATGCAAATAGTTAACAGTATTACACAATGATTTTTGGCCACACACTGTTACAAGTACTTATGTGAACAATCCTATAAGGTAGGCATTATTATCATCCTCATTTTAATGATAGTCCCTGACTCATAGGGTAGTTATGTGGTAAAATGAGCTTATATATGTAAAAGGCTGAGAATAGTGCCTGGGCACATAATGAGCACCGTGTAAATGTTAAGTACAATCATTAGTATTACTCTCCTTATTTTCCTAATTCAAGGAGTGAACCACAGAGAAATTACAGTCCCCGTTGACCCTTGAAAACCTCCGCGAATAAAGAGCTCTGAAGAGATCCCACCCTGCCTTCTGACATCATCCTCTTGAAGCTGCACCACTTCCTGGGCTTGACTACAGCCAAATCTGGGCCAAAACAGCTATAGTTTCAGGAGCCACTTAGCTCTGGAGTGTTGCATAAATAGACCTTACAAATCAAATAACCTAGATGAAGTCTGTCAAAGCCCAGCTTCCCTGGGAAATACAAAAGGATCTAAGTCATTCTGCTACTCAGGTTTTTTCACTTCCATTTTCTAATAATGATCCACATAGACTTTCAATCACAATCACATAGAATTTCCTAGTTAACAATACATTGTCTTTATATTCATTACCTCAACTTAGCTTCACAGTAGACTTGCAAGGTGCCTGAGAGTAGGATGAGGATTTCCAGTTAGCAGAGAAGAATGCTAAAACCCAGAGAGAGAAGGGGGTTTGTTAGTAGGATTTGTGACAGAGCCAACAGTAGACCTCTCAGATCCTCTTGCCTTCCAGTTTCTGTGTGTTGGTAAATCCTTTCCTTTCTTTGGGACTCAGTATAAAATGAAACGATTGAACCAGATGGTCAATGGTGCCCCTGACCTACATCAATGCCCCCTGACATTCAGTTTTTCCACTCCATTTTACTTTTTCCCTGGACTTCAGCCCCTGTCTGTAGAGGTGTTTATAACACTCCAAGGTGTTATAACACTCCAAAGATAGTCAGCATCTCTCAGCAACCAGCAGAGGGCACAGGAAACCTGCCAATGAAAGCTATTCTGAAATAAGCCACTGGGCAGCAAGAATCTCCCCTTGGACTCAAAGAAACAATTAAAGGCTTAGCTGGGAGGAAATAACTGGAGATAGGCAGGAAAGATTTTCAGGAATTATCTGATGCAAATTCTCTGGTTCGTATGGAGAAACTGAGGTCGAGTGAGGGGAAGGATCTGTCTCAAGGTCACAAAGAAAATCAGGGGTAGAAATGAGACTAGAAGCCAGTGTCCTGAGCTTAGACACTGCTCCTTCAACTGCATTGACTAACTGCTGCTATAGTACTGTCTTGAATTATTTCTCTAGCTGCATATTGTTCACCTAATAATTTATCAAATCTCAATAATGACAACAGCTACCACTCTGTGGATGCCTACAACATGTCACAAATGGTGCTAGGCTAGGCACCTTACATACTCTGGCTCATTTGAATCCCCACAGCAGCCCTCTTAGGTGTGGAGTGCTTTGTCCCATTTCACTGATTAGAAGGCAAGTCACACTTAAGACTTTGTGACTCCAAAGCCTGTGCTTTTAAAGAACCAACAAGGCATCTCTGCACCTACTCCACACAGCACCTTAGTAAGATGTACTCATCTGTGACCCTTTTTCTAGCAACTGGTAACCTTGACTTATAGTACCAAATTGCAACTATCAGTCAATGGAGTCATTAGGTGTGTTTGTTTACTTGCTTGATTGGTCTTTAAAACCACTGCAATTAAATTTACTTCCAATAATATTATTCTAATTTTTGTGTCTTTAAAACTTACCAAGAATGATAAATATAGAAAGAGAATGCTTGTAAACATATTAATATCCTTCTCTAAAAAAAGAAGACTATTGCTTCTGTCATGATGTGGTCCAGTTTTCTGAAAGTGGGATGTAAAAGATGACAATACAAGAGGTTGATTGAGAACTATCAAGCTAGACCCCCTACCACCCCAAATAAGAATTGTAATTAACTTCTCTTAAAAATACTTTACCCTAAAATTATCTGTAGAAACTATAGCATATCCCCTTATTAAGACATTCTTGTTTTATGATCATTAGTTTTTGATATAGTGTTCAAAGATACATTAGTTGCACGTAACACCCAGTGCTCATCACAACTATTTTTTTAATAATTTTTTATTATGTTATGTTAGTCACCATACAGTACATCCCAAGTTTCTCATGTAAAGTTCCATGATTCATTACTTCATCACAACTATCAAGACATTCTTCAGTCTCAAAGCCAGAAAGTTCCTTCTATTGTTTATTCAACATTCCTCCTGCTATAGTTCTAGCACCTGCTTGTCACCCCTCAAATTGAACCCCCTGAAAAGTATAGTGAGCTAGACAAAAACACTAGAGTTGAAGTCAAAAGTGAGATCTGAATCCAAATTTTGTCACTATGTGAATGACTTTGTATGAGTCACTGAACTTCTCTGAGCTTGTTTCCTCACTGGTAAAGTGAGGATAATCACTCCCACTTTACAAGGTTATTTTAAGAATTAAACGAAAACAATGTACATGACAGCACCCTGCAAAATACTAGACATAAAGCTACCACTCAGTGAATGTTCTAAGAGGAATGTTATTGGGCTGTCCTCGGCCTACATTCTTCAGGTCAAATAACACAGAGTGCTGTTACCAGAAGATGCCTAGAGATCTCTAAGACACCAAGACAGCACCCTTCCCTCCATAAGGAAGCTGAGGTCCAGGAAGGTGAAAGGGCTTGTCTCAAAGTTATACAGACTACAGGGCACAGAGCTATGACATAAATCCAGGTCTCCTGACACTCAGCCCAGAGACTTTCCTTTTCACCAGTCTCTGGATTCATCTCCTGCTGGGGTTGGGGGAAGGTTGCAAGGCCAGGGAAATGTCCCACAACCTAAGGAAAATAGCTGTCTTAGACATCATTAAATGATCCAGGTCACTTGGCTTCCATTCCCAGAGCTTCAGTTTTGGTTCTAGGTTGAACTGAGGTGTGACTACAGGAATTCTGTCCAAGGAAGGAGCAAACATTGCACAGGATTTTAGGATCAGTCGAGTCTCAGGCACCTGACTGATAGGAGAATTCCTCCCAGGATATTCCTGGTGAAAGGTGGGGCTGTGGGGAGAGCATAGGAGTTTAGCTGGCTTTGGGGGTTCTGAATGTTTCAAATGGTACTTTGGAAGAGCCAGCTTCCACCTCACCTGAATACTGGGGACTCCAGTGTAAGCCTTGCTGGCTTTACTCTCTGCCTTCACTGCACCCATACCCAAGTTGGATTCCTGGGGCTGCCCTGCCTGGCTGTACCCCTTGGGCCCCCTGCAGGCCTTCTGCTCTTCCGTCTCGCTAGGCTTCTCCTCTAGTTTCTCCATGATAGCATCAGTGGTGACCCTCCTGACACAGGTGCCCATCCCAGGGGACTCTCCAGGACTGTCACTTTCCTTGAGGAAGCTGACCACAATCTCATTGTCTTCATTGAGCTCCTTGGAAGAAGAGTGTTCCCTGGTGAAAGCACAAGAGTAGTGGCCGCTGCAGCCATTCGGTGCCATTGGATCATCCTGGAACTCAAAGATAGCTGATGAGGCCGAAGCTGAGGCCAAGGCAGAAGTGGTGAGGGACTTGTCTGACATCTCCTCACCCTCAGTGCTCATTTTCAAGGTGTCTGAGGCCTGTGAGGCCTTGTGTTGGCAGTGCAGGCACCTCCCAACGGCACTGTCCCACAGTGCAGCCTCAGGGGGCTGGCAGGGCAGGTCAAGAGGATAGGAGCCCTGAGAAGTGGTGCCCTCCAAGATGAAGCTTTTATTGTCACTGACAAAGTAAGCCTCACGGTGGTGGCCCATCTGCGACTCTTGCCGGGAGAATACCCTCCACTTGCGGGTCACCTCAGCCACATTGCTGAAGAACTTGATAACACCACCCTTCCAAGGTAAGGCCCTTGATGGAAGCCTTGGGTTCCTGGATTCTGGAGTGTCCAGATGTATGTGGGGCTTCATGGTCCCCAAGGAACATGCTTTTCAGGTAGCTCCTGGACCGCCTGCTGCTACTGGACTGCTCAGGATCCTCTTCCTCCCAAGAGTCTTCCTCCACTTGAATGCCAAAGTCATCAAAAGCTAGCACTTTCTGATTCACTTTCTTGGAAATGTGCACCGGCCTCTGCACACCTGAAAGGAAGGGCTCCAAGCCCTCAATGTGGCCTGCATAAGAATGGCGGAAGGGCTTTATGGCTTCCTCTGCCTTCCTCATCCAGTAGATACCTGAGGGTTTTTGGTGTTCCTGGGCCTTGCTGTTCCTAGGGGGACTATTCTTAGAGGCCCTTATTGAGGGCTTCAACCTCTTGAAAGACTTCATTCGATCCAGTAACGTGATTTTGGTTTTCAATTCTGATGGCCTGGAGTGGTCTTCCAGTAAAATCATGGACTGGGGTCGTTTCCCCTGACTGGAGGGCCTTTTTTTGCGGCTCACAAAATTCCAGATCTTGTTGGCTTTGGTTTTCTTCTTATTCTGGCCACTCTCTTCCCTGGGACTCAAGTCACCCTGGTCACAGTGTTCAGATTCCTGCAACCCTATCTCCCTAGCCAGGGCTTCTATATCAGGGTGACCTGGGAAGACCTGATCCAGGTAACCATTGGGCACCAGCTTAGAAAGAGAGGCAGTCCGGCAGCTGCTGAGAGTCTCCATGATCAGAGCAAGGGATGGGGCCACCAAGGCACAGAGTGAGCTCTGGCCAGTTATTTCCAGCTAAATGGGAGAAAGAGAGGATAGCTACATTAGACAAAGCCACAAACAGGGCTCTTTACAGATTTGTCATGATCAAATGCATAGCATATACATTGTCACCTCCGAGCCATCAAACATTAAGGACCTTTACAAAGCAAAACTTTATTAATTTAGACCCCACTAGTTTAGGATTGAAGGAGATCACAGCTTATCCTTTGTACCAAGGAAAGCTTTGATTCCTACTTAAATGCAAATGTACTTGAGAGGGACATAACTTAAAGCTATTATTATCAGATCTTGACAATTGAGATATATATATGACAGGACCAAAAAGGGTCAGAGACTTGACCTAGGTCACACATGTCAAGCCAGTGGCAGGCCAAGAATAAAAGCCTTGTCCTCCTGCCTCCCAGGCTAGGAAGAGCCTTTAATTCTGTCCCACACTGCAACTCTCATCCTCAAGTACTATTTCCCCAAGTAGGCTGTCTGGCCAACTCGGGATGATAATAATAACAGTTAACATTTGTAAGTGTGAGGCATCACATAAGTTCTTTATTTTTTTTCTCACATCAACCCTATGAAATGAGTACTACTGTCATCCTCATTTTAAAAATGGTTCAACTGAGGTCTAGAAACCTTAAATTATTTGCCTAGGTTCTCCACAGTCACTAATGGAGTTGATGTTTGAATCCAGACAGGGTGACACCAGAAGCCATGACCTTAACCATTATACTGTACTTCCTTTCTAGATCAAGGCTTTGTATACAGAGGATGGTCCATACACAAGTCTTCCTGTTGCCCTACCTGTCTCTTGAATTTATTTGGTAGTACCAGAGCAGAACAATCTTCCTAAAAGGCATCTGGCCACATTCTTGGTGCCAGGACCCAGAGCGGGACATGGTGGGGACAGGGAAGTTGGTGGGAGATGACCACTTGTACCTGATAACCCGCTTACAGAAAGCATTCCCAAATTAAGCAGTTCAACTAAGGACTCTCACTTTCCCTAATTTTCCATCTGGCCATAGCCCTTCCCCTTGGGATTTGCTCCAAGTATATCCTGAAAAAGAATATGCCCTAAAAAGAGCCAGTCTTAGTCTCTAAGTGCAACTTAAAATCAAAAAGAACTTTGGGATCCCTTAGTCTGCCTGATCCACCATTTCACAGGATGAAACTGAGGCACAGAAAATTCAAAGGAAAAGCATGCCAGGTGTACACTCTGTACTTGTGCACCAACCACAACAGCAGAGCTGGAAAAGATGTTGGAAACCATTTAGCTGGGCCCCTCAAGCTGCTTTGTCAAGATGATGAAGGTCAAGGGAACTTCTACCAGCACACAACTAGTGAATGAAAGAGTAGGGCCAGGCTTCCCAATATGCAGACCAGGTTACTGTGCCCCTCTGGTTCTCTCATCACTCTAGTGTTTAGAGGAAATCCACCAACAAAAAGGAAGACTACAAAGCAGAATTTCCTATGGGGAGACTTAAGGATGGACACAAGAAAAATGTATCTTTTGTTTAGAAAAATGCCATTTGGTCTGAGCATATATAAGAGTCTCAGGATATAATTAAGGTTAACAAGGGGGAAATATGAGGTGAAACCTTAATTGATAAATTTTATGTTTCACTAAACCAAAAAGACTCTTCCTAAGAGACAATTAGAGCCATTGTGACAGCACACAACAACGGGGTCCTCCTTTTCATAAAGCAAACTCCATTCATGCTGCTATAGAGCACTTATTATCCTGCATTTTGATTACTTGTTTATGTGTCTGACTTCCCCATAAACTGGGAGCTTTCCCAAGATAAATACTGGGTCTCATTTACCTTGCTCTTCCTCAGTGCTTGCTAGGTGACTGGCATATAGTTGGTGCTCAATAATGAAGATCTAAATCAGTAGTCAGCAAACCAAGGTCTGCCACCTGGTTTTGTAAAATTTTATTAGAACACAGTCACACTCATTCTTTTATTTATTTTCTGTGGTTGCTTTTTTTTTTTTTTTTTGGCTGCAATAGCAGAATGAGTACTTTCAATTGAAACTGCATGGCCCTCAAATATCTAAAATATTTATTATCTGGTCCTTTACAAGGAATGTTTGCTGACCTCTGCTCTAAGTAATGTTTTGCATGTATAGTCCTCTATAGTTTAATACTTTTACATTCCTATAGAGTGGCATCTACGAGTCCATTTTAGAGATAGTCACAATGGGACTCAGGAGAGCAAACTGCTTTGTATCACTCAGTATTCCACAAACAGGTAAGATTAAGCAATAGAAACATGTTTCATTTATCTAGTCAAAAGCTCCTGGCCCCATAGGCAATGAATGGGAGTGCTAGGATGAGAACACTGGGCATCTAGTGTCAAGTCCAATACCCACTGTCCTGCATCTGACTCCTTCCTTAGGAGCCTTAAGTAGGATAATGAAAGAAGATTCATTGCTAATTTCTACCTATGTAACATTCATTGCATGACACAAGAATTGTTTAGGTCGACAGACACTTATTCCCAAGTTCACTTGAAATCTGAACACAGTTCTCCTAAATATCAAACAATCTTGCAATCAGCTTTCTGTGCCATATAGGCGCTATGAATGTTAAATGAGATAATGCCTAACACAATAAGGGTGATAATGAGTAATATGTCTTTAGCACTTACTCTGAACCAAGCACTGGGTTAAGCACTATATTTATATGTCATCTCACTAATCTTCATCACATGGCTACATAGTATAATGATCTCCATTTTAAATGCAAAAAAGAAGGTTCAGAGTAGAGATAGCTTACCCAAGGTCACAGTTAGAGCCAGGATTTGAACCAGATGCATTTGATGCCAGAGCCTATGTTCTTTAATCACCAGCCACACTGCCCCTCCAAGTATAACAATATCTGGCATATCATACCACTCAATTAGCAATTCTTAGATTATGTTTTACTTTCTATTTTTTAAGCATCTATCACCATTTATTGAATGCTTGCTATGTAGCAGACATTATACTATGTATTAATTAGTTGAACATCCAAAATTTCACAGTGAGGTTGGTAGTATTATCTCCATTTTGCAATTGAGGAAGCTGAGAGACTAAGAAACTTGGCAAAAGTAACACAGCTAGCAGATGGTTGGCACTAACAATGTGCTCAGTACTCTAGAGGAGGAGATTAGATTCAGGCCTTGAAGAAACCTGGAAAACCACCTAAAGATCATGACCCTCCTCTCTCATTCCAGACAGTGTGGTATAAAGAAAAGAGAATGGAGCTTTGGGGTAAACAAGACCTGAGGGAATAATGCTCACTTTCCCCCAAATGGTTCCAGTAGAGTATGAGCTGCTTTTCAGATTTTTCACTTTCTGTAGAAAGACAAATAGGATAATACACTTCATAAAGACAAGGCACAAGAAATAAGGCCTTTAAAGACTGCTTAAGAAGAAGGTAACAAAACTGAGGGTTACAGAAGGGAGGGGTGAGGGTATGGGGTAACCAGGTGATGGGTATTAAGGAAGGCACGTGTGGTGATGAGCACTGGGTGTTATACGCAACTAATGAATCATTGAACACTACATCAAAAACGAATGATGTACTATATGCTGGCTAATTGAACATAATAATAAAAAAATATTTAAAAAAAAACAAAAGAAGAAGGTAATAATGGTCGTGGTGGATTGCTTCCTTTGGGCTCATAGCTAATCATTCCATCTGTCTCATACCACTTACCTTTGTTCTTCCTCAGCAGAGAGAAAAAATAGGTTACTTGACTATCTTTTCCCACATTTTTTCAAGAGGGAAAGAGAGTGAGCACAAGCAGAGGGGAGGGCCGAGGGAGAGGGAGAGAGAATCTTAAGCAGGCTCCACACCCAGTGCAGAGCTGGATACAGGGCTTGATCTCACAACCCTGAGATCATCACCTGAGCTGAAATCAAGAGTCAGATGTTTAACCAACTGAGCCACCCAGGCACCCCTTCCTACATTTTAGATTTAATTTCAAATAATAGAGTAATAGGCACAAAACTTCTAACCCATCCCTATCACATCCTCACTGTGACCTTGGGCATTCCACTTCCTCTCTCCAAGTGTCAGTTTCTACATCTGCAAAATGAGGAAAAAATCCCCCTCATTGAGTTGGTATGAGAATTCAATGTGATAACATGCCAAAAGTCTTCAGTATAAAGCCTTAACTCAGCAAATATCAGGATGGAAATTCCACCTCTCATAAAGTTGCCCAAGTGGATGGTGAACCTGGACCATTTTCAGAAATACCAATTGCACTTTGATATACATTCTCTGAGGTGCTTCCTTGATAAGTGGCATCCTCATCAGCCTGTCCCTCTTGTCTTAAGGAGAAGAGACACCTGGTGTCTGAAGCCCTGGGAGCACAGAGATCCTGGCTTAGCCTGAAGGATGGATGAAAACACAAACCAGCAGGGGAAACCAGCAGAGATGTGGCCCAAGATCTCCATCAGATCCATTCCCAGAGGTTAGGGAAGGCTGAAAGGCTCTAGTTGCAGATGGCTTGCTTGCCCTTCCTGATTATTTTGCTCATCTTGCAACCTTGCTAAATTCAGGACTCTTTCAGTTTCCCTTTCCTGTAAACACCCTGCCACCCCGGGCACAAATAGCTGCATACATAGTCCTTTCTTACCTAAAACACAATAGTGCTTTGGAAACCAATAATAGAAAGGAAGAGTTAGAGCTCATCTAATCTAATCTGTCATTTAGTAGATAAGGAAGACTAGACCCAAAGAGATTAAATGTCTTAACCACATTATATCCACAAAAGTCATCAAGAATATTTGTCCTTCCAATCCATGAGCATGGACTATTTTTCCATTTCTTTGTGTCATCTTCAATTTCTTTCATCAGTATATTATAGTTTTCATACCAGAGGTCTTTGACCTCTTTGGCTAGGTTGATTCCTAGGTACCTTGTTTTTGGTGCAATTGTAAACAGGATTGATTCCTTGATTTTTCTTTCTGCTCCTTCATTATTGGTGTATGTAAATGCAACAGATTTCTGTATGTTGATCTTGTATCCTGCGACTTTACTGAATTCAGTTATCAGCTCTAGCAGTTTTTTTGGTGGAGTCCTTTAGATTTTCTATATAGAGTATAATGTCATCTGCAAAGAGTGGAGGTTTTACTTCTAACTTGACAAATTGGATGCCTTTTATTTCTTTTTGTTGTCTGACTGCTGAGGCTAAGACTTCCAGCACTATGTTAAATAACAGTTGTGAGTTTCCACGAAAAAAAATTGCTAGAACTGATACAGGAAATCAGCAAAGTAGCAGGATATAAAATCAATGCACAGAAATCAGTCCCATGCCTCTACACCAACAATAAAGCAGAATAAAGAGATATCAAGTAATCAATCCTGTTTACAATTGCACCAAAACCCATAAGATACCTAGGAAGAAACCTAACCAAAGAGATAAATGATCTGTACTCTGAAAACTACAGAACATTTATGAAAGACAGTGAGGGGGCAAAATGACAGAAGAGTAGGGGACTTCGTTTCATCTGGTCCTTTGACTTTAGCTACATAACCAACAAATCATTCTGAACACCTATGAATTCAACCTAAGATGTAAGAAAAGAATTGCTGGAATTCTACAAATAGAAAAGAAATCACTTTATGCAAGGTAGGAGGTGCAGAGAAGTGAATCTGGGGGGATATATTGGAAGATATGCAGCAGGGAGAGGAAGCCTCCATAAGCTGCTACCAAGAAGTGATAAAGCCCCAGCATGCAAAATTGGAACCTTTACAATTTGCTCCAGTGAGAGACATCCCTGCCTTAAAGGTGCTCAGGTGGTGAAGCCGGGCAAAATCCTAGGTAGGACATTGTAGTCTCAGGATCCCTGGGGTCACAGAAAGAATGAGGGTACCTGAGTTGGCAGAGTTCCTAAGCATTGGAGCAGGGAAACTAATTAGGGTCAGCAAACTGAGGAGTGGCCTCTCAGCTCTGTTTGCCATAAACAGTGAACTGTGGTACAATTGGGCAACCATTCTCTGTGTGGGGGTCTTACAAAGGGCAGAAATGCGGCGACCCTCTGCCTTCCCCCTGGAGGATGAGTGGGCATGCACAGCAGGAGTCTGCAGCGTTTGGCACACACAAAAGTGAAGACTGCTTACCCGTGAGGGTTTAGTGATGAGAGGGTACCCGGATTTTTCAGCTCTGGAGCCGGAGATCAGGTTATGGCCATTTTTATTTTCATACTCTAAAGAGGTGTGGAAAGCCTTCAGGAAACAAAAGCCACATAAAGCAACCAGAAGCAGCTTGCACTGAGCCTGCCCCCATGGCAAGGGGTGGTGCAACTCCACCCAGGCAAAGACAAATGAGAAGCAGAGCAGCAGGCCCCTTCCCCAGAAGATCAGCTGAAATGAAAGGCAAATACAAAGTTTATAGAGCACACAGGACTGCAAAACACCAGGGCTAGGGGAAAATAGTATGTAGAATTTGAGGTTTTTTCCTCATGACTCATTTATCTTTCAGTTTAAAATTTTCCTTTTTATTAAATTATGTTATGTTAGACCCCATACAGTATTTCAATTGTTTTTTATGTAGTGCTCCGTGATTCATTGTTTGCGTATAACACCCAGTGCTCTTTGCAATACCTGCCCTCATAAATACACATCAGCAGGCTAACCCATCCCCCCTCCCCTCTGAAACCCTCAGTTTGTTTCCAAGAGTCCGTAGTCTCTCATCATTCATCTCCCCCTCTGATTTACCCCCTTCAATTTTCCCTTCCTTCTCCTAATGTTCTCCCTGCTATTCTTTATGTTCCACATATAAGTGAAACCATATGATGATTGTCTTTCTATGCTTGACTTATTTCATTTAGCATAATCTCCTCCAGTTCCACCCATGTCAATGCAACTGGTGGGTATTTATTTATCCTTTCTGATGGCTGAGTAATATTGCATTATATACATGGAGCACATCCTCTTTATCCACTCAGCTGTTGAAGGGCATCTCAGCTCCTTCCACAGGTAGGCTATTGTGGACATTGCTGCTATGAATATTGGGGTGCATGTGTGCCTTCTTTTCATTACATCTGTATCTTTGAGGTAAAAACCAAGTAGTGCAATTGCTGGGTCACATTGTAGCTCTATTTTTAACGTCTTAAGGAACCTTCACACTGTTTTCCAAAGTGTCTGTACCAACTTGCATTCCCACCAACAGTGTAACACAGTTCCCCTTTCTCCACATCCTCGCCAACATTTGTTGTTTCTTGCCATGTTATTTTTTGCCATTCTAACTTGTGTAAGGTGGTATCTCATTGTGCTTTTGATTTGAATTTCCCTAATGGCTAATGATGTTGAACATTTTCTCATGTGCCTGTTAGCCATTCGTGTGTCTTCATTGGAAAATTCTCTGTTCGTATCTTCTGCCCATTTTTTGATTAGATTATTTGTTTTTTGGGTGTTGAGTTTGAGAAGTTCTTTATAGATCTTGGATACTAGCCCTTTATCTGTAATGTCTTTTGCAAATATCTTCTCCCATTCCGTGGGTTGCCCCTTTGTTTTGTTGACTGTTTCCTTTGTTGTGCAGAAGCTTTTGATCTTGGTGAAGCCCCAAAAGTTCAATTTTGCTGCTTCCCTTGCCTTTGAGACATGTCATGAAAGAAGTTGCTGATGTCGGAGAGGATACTGCCTATGTTCTCCTCTAGAATATTGATGGATTCTTGACTCACATCGAGGTCTTTCATCAATTTTGAGTTTATCTTTGTGTATGGTGTGAGAGAATGGTCAAGTTTCATTCTTCTGTATGTAGCTGTCCAATTTTCCCAGCACCATTTCTTGAAGAGATTGTTCTTTTTTCCATTGGATATTCTTTCCTGATTTGTCAAAGATTAGTTGACCATAGAGTTGAGGGTCCATATGTGGGCTCTCTATTCTGTTCCATTAATCTATGTGTCTGTTTTTGTGCCAATACCATCCTGTCTTGGTGAACACAGCTTTGTAATATAGCTTGAGATCAGGCGTTGTGATGCCCCAGGCTTTGTTTTTCTTTTTCAACATTTCCTTGTTGATTCAGGGTCTTTTCTGGTTCCATAAAAATTTAAAGATTAAAGATTGTTTGCTGCAGTTTTTGAAAAATGCAATTGTATTTTTTAGCAGGATGGCATTGAAAGTATAGATTTTTGGCCGAGCTGGAAAGATACCAGACCATTATGAAAACCCATGGAATCAGCCTGAGACACAGGAAGATACATCTAGATCTCTACAAATGAACATCTCCAGCACTGAGTATTGAGGTAGGAAGCAGGGAACCGTGAATCCGTGCACAGATATCGGAAGATAAAGGGAATGGGGAGGGAGCCTCCATGCTCAGGGCCAGGAAGCAGTAGCCAACTGCACTGGGGAGCGAGCCGGAGTCGCGGACTGGCACCTGACACTGTGAGCCTGGGAAGGCGTGTGCATCCAAACTGAAAGCCAGAGCTCCAGAGCGCTCGCTGGAACCAGATTAAGACCGGGAGCTCAGGAGCACGCGCGGGACCAGACTGAAAACCTACACTCGGGAGTGTGCGCGAACCTCACTGAAACAGGGAGCTCGGGAGCGTGCACGGGGGTGGCTGGTGGATGGCAGTGTTAGAAACCAAAGGACATAGTCTCTCATGCTTGACTCCTCCCTCTGATTATCCCCCTTTCTTTATCCCTTTCTTCTCCTACTGATCTTCCTAGTTCTTATATTCCATAGATGAGAGAAACCATATGATAATTGTCTTTCTCTGCTTGACTTATTTCACTTAGTATTATCTCCTCCAGTGCTGTCCATGTTGCAGCACATGTTGAGAAATCGTTCTTTTTGATAGCTGAATAATATTCCATTGTATATATGGACAACAACTTCTAAATCCAGTCATCTGTTGAAGGGCATCTCGGCTCCTTCCACGATTTAGCTATTGTGGACAGAGCTGCTATGAACATTGGGGTGCATATGGCCCTTCTCTTCACTATGTCTGTATCTTTGGGGTAAATACCCAGTAGTGCAATTGCAGGATCATAGGGTAGCTCAATTTTTAACTTTTTAAGGGACCTCCACACTGTTATCCAGAGTGGCTGTACCAACTTGCATTCCCACCAATTGAGGGCTTTGGGGGGGTGGGGGAATGGGATAGGCTGGTGATGGGTAGTAAGGAGGGCACATACTGCATGGTGCACTGGGTGTTATATGCAACTAATGAATCATCGAACTTTACATAAAAAACCAGGGATGTACCGTATGGTGATTAACATAATATAATAAAAAAAATATTAAAAAAAAGAAAAGAAACACAAAGGACAGAGACATGCCAGCCCTAGAAGGCAGGGCTGGGATGCTGGCTGCAGGGTTTTTAGCAGCACTAAAGGAAACAGAGTTAAAGAGGCCAGAAGAGCTCAGTGGAGAGCAGACTGTGATCTCTCTGCCCTGAGACAGAGGCTAGGATATGGCCACTGCTGCTCTGACTCTCAGAAGAGTCACAGAACACTGCCAGGAAAGTCACCAGAGAACAAAAGCCTGGAAATACCAGCTCACATTCTGCCAATCCCCACCCTCCCTTGCAGGGGACAGGGACACCTTACCCAAACAGGGTTGCCTGAACATCAGTGTGGCAGGCCCCTCCCCCAGAAGGCAGACTGAAAAATCAAGAAGCCCACATCCCTAAGGTCCCTATAAAACAAGAGCACACTGCCTGGGTCCTGGTCAATAATTTGGGCTCTGGGCAACCCCACAAACTCTCCTCATCAGAATGACAAGGAGAAATCTTTCCCCCCCAACAAAGAAAAGATAATGAGCCTGTGGCCTCTGCCACAGAACTGATGGATATGGATATAACCAAATTATCAGAAATGGAGTTCAGAGTAACAATGGTCAAGATGATGTGTAGACTTGAAAAAAATATTAATGAAAATATTAATGAGAATATTGAATCTCTAAGGGTGGAAATGAGAACGAATCTGGCAGAAATTAAAAATGCTATGAATCAAATGCAGTCAAAACTAGATGCTCTGACAGCCAGAGTGAATGAGGCAGAAGAACGAATTAGTGAACTGGAGGATGGGATGGTAGAAGAGAAAGCTAAAACAAAAATGTGGATCAAAAAAATCCAATCTCAAGAATATAGGTTATGGGAGATTACTGACTCAATGAAACATTCCCATGTCAGAATTATTGGCTTCCACGAGGGGGTGGAGAAAGAGAGAGATTTAGAAGAGATAATTGAACAAATTGGAGCTGAAAAATTCCCCCAATCTAGCAAAGGAAACAAGCATTCATGTCCAAGAGGCAGAGAGGACCCCTCCTAAATTCAACCACAACAAATCTACACCATGTCACATCATAGTGCAATTTGGAAATATTGGATCCAAGGATATAGTATTGAAAGTGGCCAGGGCAAGGAAATTTCTCACGTACAAAGGGAAGAATATTAGGATTACGTCAGACCCGTCTACACAGACCTGGAATGAGAGAAAGGGATGGAGGGGGCATTTTAAAAGCTCTTTCAGAGAAAAACATGCAGCCAAGAATCCTTTATCCAGCAAGGCTGTCATTCAGAATTGATGGAGAGATAAGGACCTTCCAAGACCGACAGAAACTGAAAGACTATGTCATCGCCAAGTCAGCCTCAAAAGAAATGTTAAGGAGGGTTCTATAAAGTAAAAAGACCTCGAGTGATACGGAACAGAAATTTACAATCTATGGAAACAAAGACGTTACAGGCAATTTAACATCATTAAAATCATATCTCTCAATAATCACTCTCAGTGTGAATGGCCTAAATGCTCCCATAAAAAGCCACAGGGTTGCAGATTGGATAAAAAGACATGACCCATCCATTTGTTGTCTAACAGAGACTCATTTTGAACCTAAAGATACATCCAGATTGATAGTGAAGGAATTGAAAATCATTTTTCATGGCAATGGACCTCAAAAGAAAGCTGGGGTAGCAATTCTCATATCAGACAGATTGGATTTTAAACTAAAGACTATAGTTAGAGACACAGAAGGGCACTATATTATTCTTAAAGGATGTATCCAACAAGTGGATATGACAATTATAAATATGTATGCCCCCAACAGGGGAGCAGCAAGATACACAAGCCAACTCTTAACTAGAATAAAGACACATATAGATAAAAATACGCTAATAGTAGGGGATCTAACACTTCATTATCAGCAATAGATAGATCACCTAAGGAGAAAATCGACAAAGAAGCAAGAGCTTTGAATGCCATAGTAGACCATATGGACCTCATAGATATTTATAGAACACTATACCCCAGAACAATAGAATACTCATTGTATTCTAATGCATATGGGACATTCTCCAGAATAGATCATGTTCTGGGTCACAAAACAGGTCTCAAACGATAAAAAAAAAGACTGAAATTATTCTCTGAGTATTCACAGACCACAATGCTGACCACAATGCTTTGAAATTGGAACTCAATCACAAAGAAAAATTCAGAAGAAACTCAAACACTTATAAACTAACAACCATCCTGCTCAAGAATGATTCGGTAAACCAGGAAATCAAAAATCAATTTATACAATTTATGGAAACCAATGAGAATGAAAACACAATGGTCCAAAACCTATGGGACACTGCAAAGGAAGTCCTAAGGGGAAAATACATAGCCATCCAAGCCTCACTCAAAAGAATAGAAAAATCTAAAATGCAGTTTTTATATTCTCACTTCAAGAACCTGGAGCTGGAACAGAAGAACAGGCCTAACCCATGCATGAGAAGGCAGTGGATCAAGATTAGAGCAGAGAGCAATGAATTAGATACCAGGAGCACAGTAGAGCAGATCAACAGAACTAGAAGCTGGTTCTTTGAAAAAATAAATAAAATCGATAAGCCACTGACAAGTCTTATCCAAAAGAATAGAGAAGGGACCCACATTAATAAAATTATGAATGAAAGGGGAAAGGTCACAGCCAACACCAATGAAATAGGAAGGATCATTACAAACTTTTATCAACAGCTTTATGCCAATAAATTAAGCAACCTGGAAGAGATGGAGGCCTTCCTGGAAACTTATAAACTACCAAGACTGCAACAAGAAGAAATTAATTTTTTAAACAGACCAATTAATTATGAAGAGATTGAAGCAGTGATTAACAACCTTCCAAAAAACAAAACTCCAGGGCCTGAAGGATTCCCTGGGGAATTCTACCAAACATTCAAAGAAGAAATAATACCTATTCTCCTGAAGCTGTTTCAAAATATAGAAAGAGAAGGAAATATACCAAATGCATTCTATGAGGCCAATATTACCTTGATCCCCAGACCAGACGAAGACCCCATCAAAAAGGAGAATTACACCCCGATATCCCTGATCAATATGGATGCCGAAATTCTCAGCAAGCTCCTAGCTATTGGATCCAAAAGCACATTAAAAGGATTATCCATCATGACCAAGTGGGATTCATCCCTGGGATGCAAGGGTGGTTCAACATTCGCAAATCTATCAGTGTGATAGACTATATCAACAAGAAAAAAGTAAAAAATCATATGACCCTCTCAATAGATGCAGAAAAAGCGTTTGACAAAATACAGCATCGTTTCCTGATCAAAACACTTCATAGTGTAGGGATAGAGGGTACATTCCTCAGTCTTATAAAAACCATGTATAAAAAGCCTACAGCACATATCATTCTCAATGGGGAAAAGCTAGAAGCCTTTCCCTTACAATCAGGAACACAACAAGGATGCCCACTCTCGCCATTATTTTTCAACATAGTACTAGAAGTCCTTGCAACAGCAATCAGACAAAAAAAGGGATAAAAGGTATCCAAACTGGCAAAGAAGAAGTCAACCTCTCTCTCTTCGCAGATGACATGATACTCTATATGGAAAACCCAAAAGAATCCACCCCCAAGCTACTAGAAGTCATAGAGCAATTCAGTACTGTGTTGGGATATAAAATCAATGCTCAGAAATCAGTTGCATTTCTATACACGAACAATGAGACTGAAGAAAGAGAAATCAGGGAATCCATTCCATTTAGAATAGCACCAAAAATCATACGTTATCTTTTAATTAACTTAACCAGAGACATAAAAGATCTATATTCTAGAAACTACAAATCACCTTTGAAAGACATTGAAGAAGACACAAAAGGATGGAAAAATGTTCCATGCTCATGGATCGGAAGAATTAACATAGTTAAGAAGTCCATGCTACCCAGAGCAATCTACACTTTCAATGCTATCCCAATCAAAATACCAATGACATTTTTTAAAAAACTGGAACAAACAGCCCTTAAATTTGTGTGGAACCAGGAAAGGCTCAAATCGCCAAGGAATTGTTGAAAAGGAAAAACAAACCTGGGGGCATCACAATGCCGGATTTCAAGCTGTACTACAAAGCTGTGAGCACAAAGTATGGTACTGCACAAAAACAGTCACATAGAACAATGGAACAGAATAGAGAACCCAGAAATGGACCCTCGGCTCTTTGGGCAACTAATCTTTGATAAAGCAGGAAAAAACATCCAGTGGAAAAAGGACAGTCTCTTCAATAAATGGTGCTGGGAAAATTGGACAGCTATATGCAAAAGAATGAAACTTGACCACTCTCACACCATACACAAAGATAAACTCCAAAGGGATGAAGGACCTCGATGTGAGACAGGAATCCATCAAAATCCTAGAAGATAGCATAGGCAGCAACCTCTACAACATCGGCCACAGCAAACTTTTTCATGACATCTCCAAAGGCAAGAGAAACAAAAGATAAAATGAACTTGTGGGAAATCATCAAGATCAAAAGCTTCTGCACAGCCAAGGAAACAGTCCAAAAAAACAAAAAGGCAGCCCACAGAATGGGAGAATATATTTACAAATGACACTACAGATAAAAGACTGGTATCCAAGATCTACAAAGAACTTCTCAAACTCAATACACAAGAAACAAATAAACAAATCATAAAATGGGCAGAAGATATGAACAGACACTTTTCCAATGAAGACCTACAAATGGCTAACAGACACATGAAAAAATGTTCAACATCTTTAGCCATCAGGGAAATTCAAATCAAAACCACGCTGAGATACCACCTTACGCCAGTTAGAATGGCAAAATTGACAAGGCAGGAAACAATTGTTGAAGAGAATGTGGAGAAAGGGAATCCCTCCTACATTGTTGGTAGGAATGCAGGTTGCTACAGCCACTCTGGAAAACAGTGTGGAGGTCCCTTAAAAAGTTAACAATTGAGCTACCTATGATCCAGCAATTGCACTACTGGGTATTTACCCCAAAGATACAGATGTAGTGAAGAGAAGGGCCATATGCACCCCAATGTTCATAGCAGCATTGTCCACAATAGCTAAATCGTGAAAGGTTCCGAGATGCCCTTGAACAGATGACTGAATTAAGAAGATGTGGCCCACCTCCTGTCATGTACTGTTCATGGCAGAATGAATGCCCACTCTGGTTTTATAGATGAGGTGATTAAGAATCAGAGAATCTTGCCCAAGGTCACACAGAACTTTAAGAAAAGGAGCTGCCCTTTGAACCAAGTCTGAGGATTGTCTGGTCTTTGCACTGAGCCACACTGCTTTCAACACAGAGGTTATGTGTTCATTTAAGAACTAACAAATACCAGCTACCAGCTTTATCAGTCTGGGGGCAGATCAAAATCAGGAAAGAAAACTCTGACAAAATTTATTGGTTTCAGGAAATTGGCTTTAATATTCTAGGTTAAAAAAAAAATTCACCCAGCTTGGGCAGGAAGTGAAATTACTTGTTTATTTCCCAAACAATTCTGAAAAGCAATGCTGAGTTTTCAGAAATAATTTAATGACCAACATGATGTAGTTGAATACAAATTTTAAATATTGTGGGGGTGAGGGTGAGGTGGGGACTACTTTTTATGATATTAAAAATAAAAATATTAATTCCCCCCCAAAAAAAGATGTGGCCCATATATACAATGGAATATTACTCAGCTATCAAAAAGAACAATTTTTCAACATTTGCTGCAACATGGGTGGCACTGGAGGAGATAATGCTAAGTTAAATAATTCAAGCAGTGAAAGACAATTATCATATGATTGCACTCATCTATGGAACGTAAGAAGTAAGAAGATCAGTCGGAGAAGAAAGGGATAAAGAATGGGGGGTCATCAGAAAGGGGAATGAAGCGTGAGAGACTATGGACTCTGAGAAACAAAGTGAGGGCTTCAGAGAGGAGGGGGTGGGGGAATGGACTAGGCTGGTGATGGGTAGTAAGGAGGGCACATATTGCAAGGTGCACTGGGTGTTATACGTAACTAATGAATCATGGAACTTTACATCAGAAACCAGGGATGTACTGTATGGTGACTAACATAATGTAATAAAAAATATTATTATGATTAAAAAGTAAATAAATAAAATTCTTAAGCATATTTTTAAGGGAAAATGTGTTAATTGAAACAAGTATGACAGTAAAGGATTAAATCTGGGTGGTGGATATATGGGACCTCACTGCATGCACCTCTCTGTGTATCCTTGACATTCTTCGTAATAGAAAAATAAAAATCAATAATGCTGCTGAGGGCATCTTTGTGAAAAAAAATAAGAAAATTGCAACTTTCAGTCCCATCCCCCTGGGAGAGAGGAAAGGGGTTGTAGATTGAATCAATCACCAATGAAAAATGATTCAATCCTTCATATCTTTGTGATTTAATCTTCATCAAAACCCAAAAGACTGGGTTGGAGAGGTTGCAGATTGGTGAACATGTGGAGATTTGGGCAGAGTGGCATGCTTTGAGAGGGCACGGAAAGTCTGCACTCTTTCCCTGTACCTTTCCCTATGCATCTCTTCCATACTGCTGTTTCTGAATTATATCTTTTTATAATAATAAAACAGTAATCTAGTAAGTAAAATGTTTCTCTGAGTTCTGTGAGCTACTCCAAGTTAGTCAAAACCAAGGAGAAGGGTATCATTTGGACTTCTATAGGCAGTCAGTCAGAAGCACAAGTGATAAACTGGTCTTATGACTGGCATCTAAGGTTGCTGGGGAGGAGGCAGAGTCTTGTGGGACTGAGCCCTTAACCTGTGGGATATGATGCTTTTTCCAGGTAGATAGTGTCAGAGTTGAGTTGAATTGTAGGACTTTCAGGTGGGGGTTGCAAAATTGCTTGGATGCATGTGGAAACTCCCTCACACACACACTCACACGTGCGTGCGCGCGCACGCACACACACACACACACAAATTCACACTGGAACTGAGTGATCAGTACACTATCGATCTTCTAATTATTAAAAAAAGGTTTTGTTTTCACTTATTTTCTCTAGCGTTTTTCAGTTTTCTATTTTATTGATCTCCAGTCTGGTCTTCTTTATTATTTCCTTTCTTCTGCTTACTTGGAGTTTTTTGTTTTGTTTTGTTTTTTTCTAGTTTCTTGAGGTAGAAGGTAAGGTCATTGATATGAGACCTTCCTTCTTTTATAATATAAACATTTAGTGCTATAAATTCCCCTGCTAGTGTGCTTTAGCTGAACCCCGTAAAATTTTATATTCTAGCCATTCTTTAATTCAGTAAAAAATATCTTTATTGGGTACTTCCAATTTGTACTTCCAATCTAGTTGCTGGAGATAGAGCAGTGAACATGACAAACAAGATTCTTACCCTCATGGAGTTGATATCCCAGTGGAGAGAGACAGATGAAATAAGTAACAAAATAATTGCAGCTAGAAGAAAGTGCCTCTTGGGGCACCTGGGTGGCTCAGATCTTAAGCGTCTGTCTTTGGTTCAGGGCATGATCCTGGTGTTCTGGGATTGAGCCCCGAACCAGTCTCCTCTGCTGGGAGCTTGCTTTTCCCTCTCCCACTCCCCCTGCTTGTGTTCCCTCTCTCGCTGGCTGTCTCTCTCTGTCAAACAAATAAATAAAATCTTTAAAAAAAAGAAGTATTTGCTGCAACATGGACGGCACTGGATGAGATAATGCTAAGTGAAATAAGTCAAGCAGAGAAAGACAATTATCATATGATTTCTCTCATCTATGGAACATAAGAACTAGGAAGATCTGTAGGGGAAGAAAGGGATAAAGAAAGGGGGCGTAATCAGAAGGGGAATGAATCATGAGAGACTATGGACTATGAGAAACAAACTGAGGGCTTCAGAGGGCAGGGGGGTGGGGGAATGGGATAGACTTGTGATGGATAGTCAGGAGGGCACGAATTGCATGGTGCAATGGGTGTTAAACACCACTAATGAATCATCAAACTTTACATCAGAAACCAGGGATGTACTGTATGGTGACTAACATAATATAATAAAAAAAAAACATTAAAAAAAAGAAATAAGTGCCTCTGGGGATGGGAAGGATTGTAGAGGATCATGGAAAGCCTCTCAAAGGAGGTGACATTTGAGCTAAGGAGCCACCTGGGTCAGCAGGTAGGATCGTAGCATACTTCCAATGTGAGTCTACTAATGAGTAAAGGGGAAGGTATAGTAGATTCAAGGGATTTCAGGACTGATCAAGATAAATAAATAAATAAATAAATACATATATATAGCAATAACACACTATAAAATTTGTTTGGGTAACTTTAAGGCAGACTTAAGGTTAAAGGAAACCCTTCACAGCACGATACATTCTAGAGGCAATGGTGAAGGTCCTTAAGACATAAGGGGAGGAAAGCAAGGGGGAGGGGGGTCAGAGAGGGGGCTTAACGTGTAGCTCATGTTGTTCAACAGAAGAATGGGGATTCTTGGTCCAGAGACCAAGTCTCTTGGTCAGAGAACTCTGAAGTGACTTGGAGTCTTGTATAGCTGGCAGATATTGAATGAAGTTTTGTAAGGTATGCAAAGCAGGTACACTCTAAATGACCTAAAAATATGCTATTTGGGCTATATTTAAAACAACTGGGCACGTAAAAACTTGAGTTTGATGCTAGTGGGCTCTTGGACAGCCTCAGACTTCAGTGAAGAATTAAACAACATTGGGCCAACATACGGGGGCCACCTTTAACCCAATTATATAACAAATAGTTAAGCAATTATAATCCTTTCAAGTACTTTCCTCTGGTTCTTTCTCAGGCTCATACCCAAACCATAAATGAGAGGTGAACAAGAGAAAGCTGATGGGGAGGCCTGGGCTGGCTAAACTTGCATTTTAATATGGAACACATGCAGTCCATCCTAGACATTAACAACTTTTTAAAAGATTTTATACATTTATTTAAGAGAGACAGAGAGAGCACTCACAGGAGAGTATGAGGGGGGAGGAGAAGAGGGAGAGAGAGAGAGAGAGAAGCACACTCTCTCCTGAGCAGAGAGACCTATGGAGAGGCAGGGCTTGATCCCAGGACCGTAGGATCACGAGCTGAGCAGAAGGCAGATGCTTAACTGACTGAGCCAACCAGACACCCCTAGACTTTATTTTTTTTATTATGTTCAGTTAGCCAACATATAAGTATTTGATGTAGTGTTCAACAATTCATTAGTTGCATGTAACACCCAGTGCTCATCACCACACCTGCCCTCCCTAATACCCATCACCTGATTACCCCATTCCCCAAACCCCTCCCTTCTGTAACCCTCAGTTTGTTTCCCAGAGTCCAGAGTCTCTCATGCTTCATTCCCCCTTCTGATTACCCCCCCTTTGTTTATCCCTTTCTTCCCCTACCAATCTTCCTACTTCTTATGTTCCATAGATGAGAGAAATCATATGATAATTGTCTTTCTCTGCTTGACTTATTTCACTTAGAATTATCACCTTCAGTGTTGTCCATGTTGCAGCAAATGTTGAGAACTCGTTCTTTCTGAGAGCTGAGTAATATTCCATTGTATATATGGACCACAACTTCTTAATCCAGTCATCTGTTGAATGGCATCTCGGTTCCTTCCACGATTTGGCTATTGTGGACAATGCTGCTATGAACATTGGAGTGCATATGGCCCTTCTCTTCACTGCGTCTCTATCGTTGGGGTAAATACCCAGTAGTGCAATGGCTGAGTCATAGGATAGCAAAATTTTTAACTTTTTAAGGGACCTCCACACTGTTTTCCAGAGTGGCTGGACCAACTTGCAGTCCCACCAACAATGTAGGAGGAATCCCCTTTCTCCACACCCTGTCCAGCAATTGTTCTTTCTTGCCTTGTCAATTCTTGCCATTCTAACTGGCGTAAGGTGGCATCTTAGTGCGGTTTTGATTTGAATTTCCCTGATGGCTAAAGATGTTGAACATTTTTTTATGTGTCTGTTAGCCGTCTGTATGTCATAATTGGAAAAATGTCTGTTCATATCTTCTGCCAGTTTTATGATTTTTTTATTGGTTTCTCACGTATTGAGTTTGAGAAGTTCTTAGTAGATTTTGGATACCAGTCTTTTATCTGTAGCATCATTTGCAAATATATTCTCTCATTCCGTGGGCTGCCTCTTAGTTTTTTTTGGACTGTTTCCTTGGTTGTGCAGAAGCTTTTTATCTTAATGAAGTCCCACAAGCTCATTCTATCTTTTCTTTCTCTTGCCTTTGGAGATGTGTCATGAAAAAGGTTGCATTGGCCGATGTAGAGGTTGCTGCCTATGTTCTCTAGATTTTTGATGGATTCCTGTCTCACATCGAAGTACTTCATCCATTTGCAGTTTATTTTTGTGTATGGTGTGAGAGAGTGGTCAAGTTTAATTCTTTTGCATGTAGCTGTCCAATTTTCCCAGCACCATTTATTGAAGAGACTGTCTTTTTTCCACTGGATGTTTTTTCCTGCTTTATCAAAGATTAGTTGCCCAAAGAGCTGAGCGTCCATTTCTGGGTTCTCTATTCTGTTCCATTGGTCTATGTGTCTGTTTTTGTGCCAGTACCATGCTGTCTTTGTGATCACAGCTTTGTAGTACAGCTCGAAATCCGGCATTGTGATGCCTCCAGCTTTGTTTTTCCTTTTCAACAGTTCCTTGGCGATTCGGGGACTTTTCTGTTTCCATACAATTTTAAGGAATATTTGTTCCCGTTCTTTGAAAAATGTCCCCTTTATTTTGATCGGGATAGCATTGAAAGTGTAGATTGCTCTGGGTAGCATGGACATTTTAACTATGTCAATTCTTGCGATCCATGAGCATGGAATATTTTTCCACCTTTTTCTGTCTTTCTCAATGTCTTTCAAGAGTGATTTATAATTTCTAGAATATAGGTCCTTTATGTCTCTGGTTAAGTTAATTCCAAGGTAACGTATGGTTTTTGGTGCTATTGTAAATGGGATGGATTCCCTAATTTATCTTTCTTCAGTCTCATTATTCATGTATAGAAATGCAACTGATTTCTGAGCATTGATTTTGTATCCTGCCACATTACCGAATTGCTCTATAACGTCTAGGAGTTTGGGAGTGGATTCTTTTCAGTGTTCCATATAGAGTATCATGTCATCTGTGAAGAGAGACATTTTGACTTTTTCCTTGCCGATTTGGATAACTTTTATCACTTTTTGTTGTCTGATTGCTGTTGCAAGGATTTCTAGTATTATGTTAAATAATAGTGGTGAGAGTGGGCATCCTTGTCATGTTCCTGATATTAAGGGAAAGGTCTAGCTTTTCCCCATTGAGAATAATATTTACTGTAGGCTTTTCATAGATGGCTTTTATGAGATTGAGAAATGTACCCTCTATTCCTACACTCTGAAGGGTTTTAATCAGGAAAGGATGCTGTATTTTGTCAAATGCTTTTTCTGCATCAGTTGAGAGGATCATATGGTTTCTGAGTCTTTTCCTGTTGATATGATGTATCATGATGATTGATTTGCGAATGTTGAACCACGCTTGCATCCCAGGTATGAATCCAACTTGTTCATGATGGATAATCCTTTTAATGTACTGTTGGATTCTATTAGCCAGGATCTTGTTGAGGATTTTGTCGTCCATATTCATTAGGGAAATCGTTCTGTAATTCTTCTTTTTGATGGGGTCTTTGCCTGGTTTGGGGATCAAGGTAATACTGGCCTCATAGAATGTGTTTGGTAGCTTTCCTTCTGTTTCTATTTTTTCAAATAGCTTTGGGAGAATAGGAATTATTTCCTCTTTGAATCTTTGGTAGAATTCCCCAGGAAAACTGTCCTGGCCTGGAGTTTTGTTATTTGGAAAGTTGTTTATAACTAACTCAATCCCTTCATAATTAATTGGCCTGTTTAAGAAATCAATTTCTTCCTGTTTCAGTCTTGGTGGTTTATAGGTTTCCAGAAAGGCCTCCATCTCTTCCAGATTGCTTAATTTATTGGCATATAGCTGTTGATAAAAGTTTCTAATAATCCTTCCAATTTCATGGCTGTTGGTCGTGACCTCTCCTTTTTCATTCATAATTTTATTAATTTGGGTCCTTTCTCTTTTCTTTTGGATAAGTCTTGCCAGTGGTCTGTCAATTTATTGACTCTCTCAAAGAACCAGCTTCTAGTCCTGTTGATCTGCTCTACTGTACTTCTTGTTTCTAATTCATTGATTTCTCCTCTAATCTTCGTCAACTACTTCCTCATGAGTGGATTAAGCCTGTCACTCTGTTGCTGTTCCAGCTTCTTGAGGTGAGAATATAAGAACTGCATTTTAGATTTTTCGATTCTTTGGAGTGAGGCTTGGATGACTATGTATTTCCCCCTTAGGACTGCCTTTGCAGTATCCCATAGGTTTTGGACCGCTGTGTTTTCATTCTCGTTGGTCTCCATAAATTGTTTAAATTGATTTTTGATTTCCTGGTTTATCGAGTCGTTCCTGAGCAGGATGGTTCTTAGTCTCCAAGTGTTAGAGTTTCTTCCAAATTATTCCTTGTGTTTGAGTTCCAATTTCAGAGCGTTGTGGTCTGAGAATATGCAGGGGATAATTCCAGTGTTTGGTATTGGGTGAGACCTGTTTTGTGTCCCAGAACATGGTCTATTCTTGAGAATGTTCCGTGGGCATTAGAATAGAATGAGTATTCTTTGGTTCTGGGGTGTAGTGTTCTATATATATATCTATGAAGTCCAACTCGTCGAGTATGGCATTCAAAGCCTTTGATTCTTTGCTTTGTTTTTTCCAGGGTGTTCTATTTCTAATAGTGGGGTGTTGAAGACCCTACTATTAACGTATTTTTATCTATATGTCTCTTTATTGTGGTTAAGAGTTGGCTTGTGTATCTTGCTGCTCCCCTGTTGGGGACATAGATATTTATAATTGTCATATCCACTTGTTGGATACATCCTTTAAGAATAATATAGTGCCCTTCTGTGCCTCTAACTATAGTCTTTAGTTTAAAATCCAATCTGTCTGATATGAGAATTGCTACTCCAGCTTCCTTTTGAGGTCCATTGGCGTGAAAGATGGTATTCCATCCCTTTACTTTCAGTCTGAATGTATCTTTAGGTTCAAAATGTGTCTCTTGTAGACCGGAAATGGATGCGTCCTGTCTTATTATCCAATCTGCAACCCTGTGGTGTTTTATGGGAGCTTTTAGGCCATTCACATTGAGACTGATTATTGAGAGATATGATTTTAATGATGCCATGTTGCCAGTAAAGTCTTTGTTTCTATAAATTGTGACTTTCTGTTCTGTATCATTCTTGGGGCCTTTTTACTTTTATAGAACACCCCCCCATAATATCTCCTGTAGGGCTGGTTTCATGGGTACGAAATTGGTCAATGACTGGCAATTCTGGATGGTCTTTATTTCTCCATCCATTCTGAATGACAGCCTTGCTGGATAAAGGATCCTTGGTTGCATGTTTTTCTCTGGAAGAGTTTTAAAAATGCCCCCCCAACCCAATCTCTCATTCCAGGTCTGTGTAGACAGGTCTGATGTAATTCTGATACCTTTGCCTTGGTACGTGAGAAATTTCTTTGCCCTGGCCGCTTTCAATACTGTATCCTTGGATCTAATATTTGCGAATTGCACTATGACGTGACGTGGTGTAGGTTTGTCGTGGTTGAGCTTGGGAGGGCTCCTCTCTGCCTCTTGGACACGAATGTTTGTTTCCCTTGCTAGATCAGGGACGTTTTCAGCTACAATTTGTTCAAATATCTCTTCTAGACCTCTGTTTTTCTCCACCCCCTCGGGGATGCCGATGATGCTAACATTGGAACATTTCATTGAGTCAGTAATCTCCCTTAACCTACATTCCTGAGCGTGGATTTTTTAGAATCCAGATTCTATTTTAGCTTTTTCTTCTACTAACCCATCCTCCAATTTGGTAATATGTTCTTCTGCTTCATTCACCCTGGCCGTCAGAGCCTCTCGTTTTGACTGCATTTGGCTCATAGAATTTTTAATTTCTGCCACATTTGCTCTCATTTCCACCCTTAGAGATTCTATATTCTCATTAACATTTTCATTAATTCTTTTTTCAAGTCTACATATCATCTTGATCATTGTTGTTCTGAATTCCATTTCTGGTAATTTGGTTATATTCATATCCATTAGTTCTGTGGCAGAGGCCACAGACTCTTTGTGTCTTCTTTGCTGGGGGGGATTTCTCCTTCTTGTCATTCTGATGAGGAGAGGTTGCAGGGTTGTCCAGACCCCAAATTATTGACCGGGACCCAGGCCGTGTGCCCTTGTTTTTTTTTTTAATTAATGATTTTTTATTATATTATGTTAGTCACCATACAGTACATCCCCGATTTCTGATGTAAAGCTCTATGATTCATTAGTTGCGTATAACACCCAGTGCACCATGCAATACGTGCCCTCCTTACTACCCATCACCGGTCTATCCCATTCCCCCATCACCCTTCCCTCTGAGGCCCTCAGTTTGTGTCTCATAGTCCATAGTCTCTCATGTTTCATTCCCCCTTCTGATTAACCCCCCTTTCTTTATCCCTTTCTTCCCCTACCTATCTTCCTAGTTCTTATGTTCCAAAGATGAGAGAAATCATATGATAGCTGTCTTTCTCTGCTTGACTTATTTCACTTAGCATTATCTCCTCCAGTGCCGTCCATGTTGCTGCAAATGTTGAGAACTCGTTCTTTCTGATAGCTGAGTAATATTCCATTGTATATATGGACCACAACTTCTTAATCCAGTCATCTGTTGAAGGGTATCTCGGATCCATCCATGATTTAGCTATTGTGGACATTGCTGCTATGAACATTGGGGTGAATATGGCCCTTCTCTTCACTACGTCTGTATCTTTGGGGTAAACACCCAGTAGTGCAATGGCTGGATCATAGGGTAGCTCAATTTTTAACTTTTTAGGGGACCTCCACACTGTTTTCCAGAGTGGCTATACCAACTTGCATTCCCACCAACAATGTAGGAGGGATGCCCTTTCTCCACATTCTCCCCAACAATTGTTGTTTCTTGCCTTGTCAATTTTTGCTATTCGAACTGGCGTAAGGTGGTATCTCAGTGTGGTTTTGATTTGAATTTCCCTGATGGCTAATGATTTTCAACATTTTTTCATGTGTCTGTTAGCCATTTCTATGTCTTCATTGGAAAAGTGTCTGTTCATATCTTCTGCCCATTTTTTGATTTGTTTATTTGTTTCTCGCGTATTGAGTTTGAGAAGTTCTTTGTAGATCTTGGATACTAGTCCTTTATCTGTAGTGTCATTTACAAATATATTCTCCCATTCTGTGGGCTTCCTCTTAGTTTTTTTTTTTTTTTTAATTTTATTTTTTATTTTATTTTATTTTATTTTTTTAAATGATTTTTTATTATATTATGTTAGTCACCATACAGTACATCCCCGGTTTCCAATGTAAGGCTCGATGATTCATTAGTTGTGTATAACACCCAGTGCACCATGCAATACGTGCCCTCCTTACTACCCATCACCGGTCTATCCCATTCCCCCACCCCCCTCCCCTCTGAAGTCCTCAGTTTGTTTCTCATAGTCCATAGTCTCTCATGTTTCATTCCCCCTTCTGATTACCCCCCCTTTCTTTATCCCTTTCTTCCCCTACCGATCATCCTAGTTCTTACGTTCCATAGATGAGAGAAATCATATGATAGTTGTCTTTCTCTGCTTGACTTATTTCACTTAGCATTATCTCCTCCAGTGCTGTCCATGTTGTAGCAAATGTTGAGAACTCGTTCTTTCTGATAGCTGAGTAATATTCCATTGTATATATGGACCACAACTTCTTAATCCAGTCATCTGTTGAAGGGCATCTCGGCTCCTTCCACAATTTAGCTATTGTGGACATTGCTGCTATGAACATTGGGGTGCATATGGCCCTTCTCTTCACTACGTCTGTATCTTTGGGGTAAACACCCAGTAGTGCAATGGCTGGATCATAGGGTAGCTCAATTTTTAACTTTTTAAGGGACCTCCACACTGTTTTCCAGAGTGGCTGTACCAACTTGCATTCCCACCAACAATGTAGGAGGGATCCCCTTTCTCCACATCCTCTCCAACAATTGTTGTTTCTTGCCTTGTCTATTTTTGCCATTCTAACTGGCGTAAGGTGGTATCTCAGTGTGGTTTTGATTTGAATTTCCTTGATGGCTAATGATTTTGAACATTTTTTCATGTGTCTGTTAGCCATTTGTATGTCTTCATTGGAAAAGTGTCTGTTCATATCTTCTGCCCATTTTTTGATTTGTTTATTTGTTTCTCGTGTATTGAGTTTGAGAAGTTCTTTGTAGATCTTGGATACCAGTCCTTTATCTGTAGTGTCATTTGCAAATATATTCTCCCATTCCATGGGCTGCCTCTTAGTTTTTCTGACTGTTTCCTTGGCTGTGCAGAAACTTTTAATCTTGATGAAGTCCCATAAATTCATTTTATCTTTTGTTTCTCTTGCCTTTGGGGATGTGTCATGAAAAAGGTTGCTTTGGCCATGTCGTAGAGGTTGCTGCCTATGTTCTCCTCTAGAATTTTGATGGATTCCTGTCTCACATCGAGGTCTTTCATCCATTTGGAGTTTATTTTTGTGTATGGTGTGACAGAGTGATCAAGTTTCATTCTTTTGCATGTAGCTCTCCAATTTTCCCAACACCATTTATTGAAGAGACTGTCTTTTTTCCACTGGATGTTTTTTCCTGCTTTATCAAATATTAGTTGCCCAAAGAGCCAAGGGTCCATTTCTGGGCTCTCTATTCTGTTCCATTGGTCTATGTGTCTGTTTTTGTGCCAGTACCTTGCTGTCTTTGTGATGACAGCTTTGAGGTACAGCTCGAAATCCGGCATTGTGATGCCCTCAGTTTTTTTTTTTTCCTTTTCTTCAGTTCCATGGACATTCGGGGCCTTTTCTGTTTCCATACAAATTTAAGGACTATTTGTTCCAGTTCTTTGAAAAATGTCCTCGGTATTTTGTTCGGGATAGCATTGAAAGTGTAGATTGCTCTGGGTAGCATGGACATTTTAACTATGTTAATTCTTCCGATCCATGAGCATGGAATATTTTTCCATCTTTTTCTGTCTTCCTCAATGTCTTTTTTTTTTTTTTAATATCCTCAATGTCTTTCAAGAGTGATTTATAGTTTCTAAAATATAGGTCCTTTACGTCTCCGGTTAAGTTAATTCCAAGGTAACGTATGGTTTTTGGTGCTATTGTAAATGGGATGGATTCCCTAATTTCTCTTTCTTCACTCTCGTTATTCGTGTATAGAAATGCAACTGATTTCTGAGTATTGATTTTGTATCCCGCCACATTTCTGAATTGCTCTATAACTTCTAATAGTTTGGGAGTGGCTTCTTTTGGGTTTTCCATATAGAGTATCATGTCATCTGCGAAGAGAGACATTTTGACTTCTTCTCTGCCGATTTGGATACCTTTGATAACTTTTTGTTGTCTGATTGCTGTTGCAAGGACGTCTAGTACTATGTTGAATAATAGTGGCGAGAGTGGGCATCCTTGTTGTGTTCCTGATCTTAAGGGAAAGGCTTCCAGCTTTACCCCATTGAGAATAATATTTGCTGTAGGCTTTTCATAGATGGCTTTTATGAGATTGAGAAATGTACCCTCTATTCCTACACTCTGAAGGGTTTTAATCAGGAAAGGATGCTGTATTTTGTCAAATGCTTTCTGCATCAGTTGAGAGGATCATATGATTCCTGAGTCTTTTCTTGTTTATATGATGTATCACACTGATCGATTTGCGAATGTTGAACCATGCTTGCATCCCAGGTATGAATCCCACTTGGTCATGATGGATAATCCTTTTAATGTACTGTTGGATTCTATTAGCAAGGATCTTGTTGAGGATTTTGGCGTCCATATTCATTAGGGAAATCGGTCTGTAATTCTTCTTTTTGATGGGGTCTTTGCCTGTTTTGGGGATCAATGCAATATTGGCCTCATAGAATGAGTTTGGTAGCTTTCCTTCTGTTTCTATTTTTTGAAATAGCTTTAGGAGAATAGGTATTATTTTTTCTTTGAATGTTTGGTAGAATTCCCCAGGAAAACTGTCCTGGCCTGGAGTTTTGTTATTTGGAAGGTTGTTTATCACTGTCTCAATCTCTTCATAATTAATTGGCCTGTTTAAGAAATCAATTTCTTCCTGTTTCAGTTTTGGTAGTTTATAGGTTTCCAGGAAGGCCTCCATCTCTTCCAGATTGCTTAGTTTTTTGGCATATAGCTGTTGATAATAATTTCTAATAATCCTTCCAATTTCATTGGTGTTGGTCATGACCTCTCCTTTTTCATTCATAATTTTAATAATTTGTGTCTTTTCTCTTTTCTCCTGGATAAGTGTTGCCAGTGGTCTGTCAATTTTATTGATTCTCTCAAAGAACCAGCTTCTAGTCCTGTTGATCTGCTCTACTGTGCTTCTGGTTTCTTTTTTTTTTTTTTTAAGATTTTATTTATTTGACAGAGATAGAGACAGCCAGCGAGAGAGGGAACACAAGCAGGGGGAGTGGGAGAGGAAGAAGCAGGCTCATAGCAGAGGAGCCTGTTGCGGGGCTTGATCCCATAACGCTGGGATCACACCCTGAGCTGAAGGCAGACGCTTAACCTCTGTACCACCCAGGCGCCCCTGTGCTTCTGGTTTCTAATTCATTGATTTCTGCTCTCATCTTGGTCAACTGCTTCCTCGTGAGTGGATTAGGCCTGTCCCTCTGTTGCTGTTCTAGCTTCTTGAGGTGAGAATATAAAAACTGCATTTTAGATTTTTCTATTCTTTTGAGTGAGGCTTGGATGGCTATGTATTTTCCCCTTAGGACTGCCTTTGCAGTATCCCATAGGTTTTGGACTGTTGTGTTTTCATTCTCGTTGGTCTCCATAAATTGTTTAAGTTGATTTTTATTTACTGGTTTATCAAGTCATTCCTGAATAGAATGGTTCTTAGTCTCCAAATGTTTGAGTTTCTTCCAAATTTTTCCTTGTGGTTGAGTTCCAATTTCAGAGCGTTCTGGTCTGAGAATATGCAGGGGGTAATTTCAATCTTTTGGTATCGGTTGAGACCTGTTTTGTGTCCCAGAACATGGTCAATTCTCGAGACTGTTCCATGTGCATTAGAATAGAATGAGTATTCTTTGGTTCTGGGGTGTAGTGTTCTATATATATCTATGAGGTTCAACTCGTCTAGTATGGCATTCTTTGTTTAGTCTTTGCCAGGGTGTTCTGTCTATTTCTGATAGTGGAGTGTTGAGGTCCCCTACTATTAATGTATTTTTATCTATATGTCTCTTTATTCTGGTTAAGAGTTGGCTTGTGTATCTTGCTGCTCCCCTGCTGGGGGCATATATATTTATAATTGTCATAATCACTTGTTGAATACTTCCTTTAAGAATAATATAGTGTCCTTCTGCGTCTCTAACTATAGTCTCTAATTTAAATTCCAATATATCTGATATGAGAATTGCTACCCCAGCTTTCTTTTGAGATCCATTTGCATGAAAGATGGTACTCCATCCCCTTACTCTCAGTCTGAATGCATCTTTGGGTTCGTAATGAATCTCTTGTAGACAGCAAATGGATGGGTCATTTCTTTTTATCCAACCTGCAACCCTTTGGCATTATGGGAGCATTTAAACCAGTTACATTGACACTAAGAACTGAGAGATAGATTTTTAATGATGCCATGTTGCCAGTAAAGTCTTTGTTTGTATCGGTTGTGACTTTCTGTTCTGTATCACTCTTGGGGCCTTTTTACCTTTATAGAACCCCCCTTATTATCTCCTGTAGGGCTGGTTTCATGGTTACAAAATTGGTTAATGACTGGCGATTCTGGAATGTCTTTATTTCTCCACCAATTCTAAATGACAGCCTTGCTGGATAAAGGATCCTTCGCTGCATTTTTTTTTCTCTGAAAGAGCTTTAAAAATGCCCCCCCCAACCCTTTCTCTCATTCCAGGTCTGTGTAGACAGATCTGATATAATTTGATGCCTTTGCCTTGGTACGTGAGAAATTTCTTTGCCCTGGCCACTTTCAATCCTGTATCCTTGGATCTAATATTCGCGAAATGCACTATGACGTGACGTGGCGTAGGTTTGTCTTAGTTGAGCTTGGGAGGGGTCCTCTCTGCCTCTTGGACACGAATGTTTGTTTCCCTTGCTAGATTAGGGAAGTTTTCAGCTACAATTTGTTCGAATATCTCTTTTAGACCTCCGTTTTTCTCCACCCCCTCGGGGATGCTGATGATTCTGACATTGGATCGTTTCATTGAGTCAGTAATCTCCCGTTACCTACATTCGTGGGTGTGGACTTTTTTAAGAGCATCTTCTATTTTCATTTTTTCCTCTATTAACCCATCCTCCAATTCACTAACACTTTCCTCTGCTTCGGTGACCCTGGCCCTCAGAGCCTCTAGTTTTGCCTGCATTTGGCTCATAGAATTTTTAATTTCTGTCAGATTCTTTCTCATTGCTGTCCGTAGGGATTCTATATTCTCAGTAACCTTTTTGTTAATAGTTTTTTCAATTCTACTCATCATTTTGACCACCGTTACTCTGAATTCCATTTCTGATACTTTGGTTACATCCATATCCATTATTTCTGTGGCAGAGGCCACAGACTCACTGTCTTTTCTTTGCTGGGGGGGGGGCTTCTCCTTCTTGTCATTCTGATGAGGAGAGGTTGCAGGGTTGTCCAGAGCCCAAATTATTGACTGGGTCCCAGGCCGTGCCCCTTGTTTTATAGGGATCTTGGGGATGTGGGCTTCTTCTTTCAATATTTTATTTATTTATTTATGTGGCAGCCAACCAGAGAGAGAGGGAACAGAAGCATGGGAGTGGGAGAGGAAAAAGCAGGCTCGCAGCGGAGGAGCCCGATGAGGGACTCCTTTCCAGAATGCCGGGATCACGCCCTAAGCCGGAGACAGGCGCTCAATGACTGCGCCACCCAGGCGCCCCGGGTTGTGGGCTTCTTGATTTTTCAGCCTGCCTTCTAGGGGAGGGTTTGCCGTGCCGATACTCAGGCAACCCTGTTTGGGTAGAGTCTCCGCGTCTCCTGCAAGGGGGGATGGGGATGGGCACTCTCTGAGCCGGTATTTCCAGGCTTTTGTTCTCTGGCGGCTTTCCCTGGTGGTTTGCTGTGCCTCTTCTGAGAGTCAGAGCAGCAGTGGCCGATTTCAGCCTCTGTCACAGAACAGAGGGATTGCGGCCCATTCTCTACTAATGTTCTGGCCACTTTAACTCTGTTACTGTTGGTGCTGCTCATCCTTGCAGTGTCCAGGGATGTGCGCCTCACACCCGGCGTCCCAGCCCTCACTTCCAGGGCCGGCGTGTCTCTGTCCTTTGTGTTCCTTTTTTTTTTTTTTTAAAGATTTTATTTATTTATTTATTTGACAGAGATAGAGACAGCCAGCGAGAGAGGGAACACAAGCAGGGGGAGTGGGAGAGGAAGAAGCAGGCCCATAGCATAGGAGCCTGATGTGGGGCTCGATCCCATCATGCCGGGATCACGCCCTGAGCCGAAGGCAGACCCTTAACCACTGTGCCACCCAGGCGCCCCTGTCCTTTGTGTTCCTAATGCTGCCAGCCACCAGCCACCCCGCGCGCGCTCCAGGATCTCCCGGTCTCAGTCTATTTCAGATGAGCGCACCGGGATTCCGGAGTTCCATGAGAAGCCTGGTGGCGCGCGCACCCGGCTCACGGTCTCAGTCTGCTGTTTTGTGGGTGCTGTCCGTGAGCCCGCCCACTCCCCTGTGCAGGTGTCTACCGCTTCCCGGCGCCCGAACGCGGCGTCTCCCTCCCCCTCCCGTTTATCTTCCGATATCTGTGCACGGTTTCATGGCTCCCTGCTTCATACCTCAATACTCAGCGCTGGAGATGTTCATTTGTAGAGATCCAGATGCATCTTCCTGCGTCTCAGGCTGGTTCCGTGGTTGTTTAGGCTGGTCTGGTACCTATCCAGCTCGACTCAGGGGACCGGCTGAAAAAGGTGTCTCCTACTCCTCCGCCATGCACCTTTGTTTTATAGGGATCTTAGGAATGTGGGCTTCTTGATTTTTCAGCCTGCCTTCTGGGGGAGGGGCCTGCCCCGCCTATACTCAGGCAACCCTGCTTGGGTAGAGTCTCCATATCCCCTGGGAGGGGGGATGGGGATGGGCACACTGTGAGCCGATATTTCCAGGCTTTTGTTCTCTTGCGGCTTTCCCTGGCATTTTGCTGTGCCTCTTCTGAGAGTGAGAGCAGTAGTGGTCGAATCTCAGCCTTTGTCTCAGAACAGAGGGATCATGGACCGTTCTCTACTGATGTTCTGGCCACTTTAACTCTGTTACTGTTGGTGCTGCTCAACCCTACAGTGTCCCGTGATGTGCACCCCACACCACGCGTCCCAGCCCTCACTTCCAGGGCCGGCACGTCTCTGTCCTTTGTGTTTCTAACACTGCCAGCTGCCCCGTGCGCTCCCGGAGCCCCCGGTCTCAGTCTGGTTCCAGTGAGCACACGGGAGTTCCGTGAGAAGTCTGGTGGCATGCACTCCCCGGATCATGGTCTCAGTCTGTTCTCTTGCGGGTGCCATCCGTGAGTCCGCCCACTCCCCAGTGCAGGTGGCTACTGCTTCCCGGCGCCTGAACATGGTGGTTCCCTCCCCCTTCCGTTTATCTTCTGATATCTGTTCACAGTTTAACGGCTCCCCACTTCATACCTCAATACTCTGTGCTGGAGGTGTTCATTTGTAGAGATCCAGATATATCTTCCTGTGTCTCAGGCTGATTCCATGGATGTTCAGGCTGGTGTGGTACCTATCCAGCTTGACTCAGGGGCCCATCTTTAAAAGGCGTCCCCGACTCCTCTGCCATCTTAACTCCTCCACCTGGACTGCTTTTAAAATACCAACAACTCTGGAGGGAGAAGAGCATTGCTTTGGTCCCTGAAGCCTCGTTGAACATCCCTAACAGGCTAGACGACGTTCTGAGGATGACAGGGCACAGAAATTGAAGTAGGCTTGACAAAGGCTAACTTTACTGCCTCTTAGTGTTTTGCCAAAGGACCCTAAAAGAAATTTGATCTAACCCTCTCCTCTACTCATTTCCCCAACCACAATTGCTAATATTTAAATATTCCCTGTGGCATTCCCATAAAACAAACTCTTATACCCCTCCAGTGATGTTTAGCCTATTACCCTTATGACAGCCATTTTATCATTAGACATTTTGTCCTTTTGTGAATTGAAATCTGTCACCTTGTAGCTTTCAGGTACCTATATATTCAGTAAATATTTATTTCCTCCCACTTTGTCTTCTGTGCATGGGTGGATCCACACAGACCCTGTCTGCTCCTTCCCCATATTAGGTCCTCTGAAGTCTTTTGTCCTTTGGTCTTTACCATAACTTGAATTTTCTCTTGAAGTTATAAAGTCCCAGCTCCTTCAACTCCTCTCCAATCTGCTCACCTAGCCAGACTCCTGGTTGGTTTGGGACTTTTTTCAAATGTAGGCCCAGACATTTTTCTTAGCTTTCATGCCCCCTGCCTTCTCCATCATAGGACACACACTGACTAATTTGCATATACATACACAGGGAGTATCTGCCCAGCCAACCCAAAATGGAACTAATAGAAACACTGTGAACCAAAAAAGGGAATAAACATTGTTTATTAAAAACCCTTCTCTCATTTGGCCAGCATCTTTCCCCTAAGATAACGTTTTTCAAAGTGTGGTATGGACCACCTTAGTCAGAATTACCTGAAACAAAATCTCTGGTAATTGGAACCAAAGAATCTGCATGTTTAACAAGCCCCCTCAGTGATTCTGAAGCACACTGGAGTTTGAAAACTAGGGCCTAAGAATAAGCAGTGTTTCACTGGTGTATTTCATTCTGTGAATATTTGTTGCTAATTAGGAAGGGAAGCTTCCTCTCCAAGCCTCACTCATCAACACCTTGAGCAGCCTGATGCACCTCCCTGGCATGAGTCCAAACAGCACTGGTGCCCCAAATGACCTTGCATCAGTTTAAGATTGTTAAAGAAAAAAGTTCTAGGGGGACATTATCTATATATCCAGATCTATTTTGAGAAGCTATTCTTTCAAACATAAAACCAGATCTGAGAGCTGCTATTACCTCTCCACATTATCAGTCCAAATGCATTCCCACTTCAATCAGAAATGTTCCTTTGTGGAAATCAAATTCTGAAACTGCAGCATGAAAGCATTAAGAAACCGACACTTTCCTCCCCTGCCTCTTCAGCTTCTCTGGTCCTGTTTTTTCTACCTACTTCTTCATCTTCTTGCTTTCCTTAATAGCCTTAATTCCATACCTCAACATTTCTTATCATTCTTTTCTGCTGTCATTCTCCTGACTAAAGCTGCCTTACAGTGCTTTAACCCTTAAAGTACAGGCACATGGCTCCCCTTAGTGTGCAAACGAGCCTCTAGTTGGCACATGAGTATACTTGTCATCATTCAGGTTATGTGGGTTGCATGCTTAAAGTTCTATTGTCTAACAAACTTATAAAGGGGATACCATCAGGCCATATCACCATAGAAGGACTGGGAGGAAAAATAGGGGGACCCACTCCTGTATGAATTATCCCAGAAAGCTCCAAAGGTGGGGGATCCTAAGAACTTGAGCTTCTCACAGTGAGATGAACAGAAATTGACCAGACCCTGTGAAAAGTACTGTCCAGAGCTTCTGTTGTTTAAACTCCTCAACTACTTGTCCTCTTGGGATTCAGCAAATGTCCACTTGTCTACCCATAAGTCTATTCTAAACTGGAATTGATGGATTAAGGACCTTGGGTCATTTAGGAAGTTTGAAAAGTAGAGTGGAGTTCTTTGGTATCTGTTCTTGATGATGGTAGGCCACTGTCATGTAGTAGGAGATAAGACAGTGCCTGTCTGGTGTTGCTGGGAGGGGCTTGGGAGGAAGAAGACCCAAGCAAAGTGACTGAAGGGCAAAGTCAGTCCATCGGAGACAAGAAGGGAATTAGTTAGCTTAAGAGAAGAACAAAAGAGTCTCAGGGAAACATTTCATTGGCTGTGCTTACTACATTTATAGACTCAGAAACCTGTACTTCATATTTTCCCAAGGGGCTATCATGTTGGTGGTTCCTCAGGTAGGAAAAAAATGCTATTGTAATATGAAAAAAAAGGTGCATTTTGAAAACCCGAGTGTTATTATGTATGCTCTTTGCAATTTCTTCATTGATTAGTTTTTTTGTTTGCCTTTACTTAACTTTTTTATTGATGAATTTCAACAGAGAATCCCAGGGTCTGTCTGTGTCTAGGTTGAGCTGTGTTCTAGGAGAGACAGGGGGAACAACACTAGAGCACAGGCAAAAGCATTCCAAGAAGGCAGTGAGGCAAGGAGGAACTAAATTGGGACTACCACACTACATGCCCACAGGAATTTGTGAATCTAGAAGTTTCTAGCTTCTGGATATATAAGTTGTGGTATATTCAAACAGTATAATACCATATAGCAATGGAAATAAAAGAACTATAACTATGAACAACTCTAGCTTCTCACATTTGAATATGTACATGAATAATGTGAGGATCTTGCTAAAATAAAGGTTCTGAATCACTATGTAAAGATCGGGGCTTGGGAGTCTGCATTTCTAACAAGTTACCAAATGATACAGATGTCGCTGATCAAGAAACAGTACTTTGAATAGAAAGAGGCTGAAGTACCTCTTAGCAAATGCTGGAGGGAGGGTTCTCATCCTTTTCTTCCATCAATGTGTTCATCCCTTTATTCTATCAACATGTTCTGTAGCCCTCCCAAGCCTGCTAGGTCTTTGAGATGTCTTTCCCAAGTTGTTCCTCAGATCTTCACAAAGAGTTACCACAAGTTTCAGAGAACTCCCTTTCAGGCCAGTAAGCTACAGACAGTTTTGTCTGCACAATCCATCAGTAAAGTAAGTACTTGAAAAAAATGCATCACTGAGAGTAGAATTTCAGATACGTGGGAAAGAAATTTGGGGGCAGGGAACCTTCCTGGCACCTATTAAATCACACCACAGAGTCATCAAACTCTCCTACACTACACTTGCTTGCCTCATCTACATCTTATGCTGACTGCCTCCTATTTGTACGGGGGAGAAATATAAGCCCTACTTCACCTCAGATTCCCCAGGGCATCAGTTTTGCCTCTTTTTTACTGGGCCTTGCTCCCTGTTTTCCTTCTCACATAAGGCCACATCCACTCCACGGCTAGTCTGAAATCTGTCCTTAAGATTTTGAAGAAAGGCCTTCTGTGGAGTAAGAGAAAGAACACCAGATTTGAGTTTCCACAGATTGAGTTAGAATGCTGACTTCTCAAGTCACTAGCCATGTGACTTTGATTTTTTGGTTCAATGTATTTTTAGTGAGCACCCACTAGTTTCCGTGCCTGTTCAGAAGCTGAAATACAGGGACAAAGAAATCAGACAAGGACCTTGCCCTCATGGAGCCCTCACAGAGCTCATATTCTAGCAGGAAAAGATAGACAGTAAACAAATATGCAACATTTTGGGTGATGGCAAGTGCTCTGAAAATGAAGTGGAAAAAGAGGACAGAATGATAGGGGTTGTTATTTGAGATATCAGGGAAAACACCTCTGCCATGTGACATTGGAATAGATAAATTAATGAAATGAGGTAGTGAGCCATTAAGCTAAAGGAATAGTATTCTACGCTGGAAAAAAAAAACAGGGTGAAATCATGAAGTAGCAGCAAGTTTGTTGTGTTTGAAAGATGAGAGTGGTTCGAATCTGGCAGACTGGTAGTAGAATCAGGCACATTCTAGATATGTTTTTGACTTTACCTCCAAAACTCCTAGAAAGTGTCAGAAATATTAAGGTGATCTTGTGTTTGGCAGTGACATTTTTTTTAATTTTTATTTTTTAAAAAAGTTTTTATTTAAATTCAATTTAGTTAGTTTCATGGGTAGAATTCAGTGATTCATCATTGGTTGCATATAACACACAGTACTCATCACATCAAGTGCCCTCCTTAAAGCCCAACACCCAATTACCCCATCTCCCCATCCACTTCCCCTCCAGCAACCCTCAGTTTTTTCCTAGAGTTAAGAGTCTCATGGTTTTTTTCCCTCTCTATTTTTATTTCTTCTATTTTTCTTTCCCTTCCCCTATGTTCATCTGTTTTGTTTCTTAAATTCCACATATCAGTGAAATCATATGGTATTTGTCTTTCTCTGACTGACTTATTTCATGTAGTATAATACCTTCTAGTTCCATCCACATCCTTGCAAATGGCAAGATTCCATTCTTTTTGATGGCCAAGTAATATTCCATTATAGATATAGATAGATATATAGATATAGATGATACAGATATAGATATCTCACCTCTTCTTTATCCATTCATCTATCAATGGACATCTGGGTTCTTTCCATATTTTGGCTATTGTGGACATTGCTGCTGTAGATATTGGGGTTAATGTGCCCCCTCAGGTCACTATGTTTGTATGCTTTGGATAAATACCTTGTAGTGCAAGTGGAGGGTGATAAGGTAGTACTAATTTTTAACTTTTTTGAGGAACCTCCATACTGTTTTCCAGAGTGGCTTCACCAGTTTGCAGTCCCACCAACCATGCATGAGAGTTCCCCATTCTTCACATCATAGCCAATATCTGTTGTTTCCTGAGTTGTTCATTTTAGCCATTATGATCAGTGTGAGGTGGCATCTCATTGTAGTTTTGATTCATATTTCCCTGATGCTGAGTGATGTTGAGCTTTTTTTTTTTTTCATGTGTCTGTTAGTCATTTGTATATCTTCTTTGGAGAAATGTCTGTTCATGTCTTCTTGGCAGTGACATCTTAGATACAAAACTAAAATCATGATCCATGAAAGAAAAAATAGAAAATTTGGACTTTATTAAAATGAAAAACATCTGCTCAGTGTAATACACTGTTAAGAGAATGAAAAGAGAAGCCACAGACTGGGAGAAAATATCTGTAAAACATATATCTGGAAAAGTCCTGGTTTCCAAAATACATAAAGAACTCTTAAAACTCAATAATAAGAAAAAACATTTTAAAAATGTGGAAAATTCTGAACAGACACCTCACCAAAGAAGATATACAGGTGACAAATAAGCATATGAAAAGATACTCAACATGATATATTATTAGGGAATTACAAATTACAACAACAATGAAATAACACTACACACCTATTAGAATGGTTAAAATACCAAATACAACGCCAAACACTAGTAAGGATATGGAGGAACAGGGACTCTCATTCATCACTGGTAGAAATACAAAATGATATAGCTAAAATGATACAAGATAGCTTGGCAGTTTATTACACAATGAAACATACTCATACACTATGATTCAGCAATCATGCTCTATGGTATTTACTCAAATGAATTGAAAAGTTATACCTACACAAAAACCCATACACATGTATTTATCATAGATTTATTCATAGTTCCCAAAACTTGGAAGCAGCCAAGATGTCCTTCAGTAGGTGAACGAATACACAACCTGTAGCACATCCGTGCAATGGAATATTATTCTGCAGTTAACAATGAGATACAAAGCCAAAAATACATGGAGTAAACGTAAATGCATATTGGTAAGTGAATTAAGCCAGTCTGAAAATGCTACGTAATGTATGATTGTGAAAATATGACATTCTGAAAAAAGGCAAAGCTAAGGAGAAAATAAAAAGATCAGTGGTTTTCAGGGCTTCAGTATGAGGAAATGAGAAGAATAGGTGGAACACTGGTGATTTTTAGGGCAGTGAAACTATTTTGTATTATACCATATATATTAGTATGTCATATATTAGTATTACAATACGTATTATACCATATACATTATAATACTATATATTACAACTCATACATTATATACTGTGTATTTGTTCAAACCTACTGAATAAGTACCAACAGTGAACCCTAATGTAAACTATAAACTTTAGTTAATAATAACCTATCCATAATGACACATCAGAAAAGCCAGAAAAATATTACATTAAAATATTATTTATCTTGGAAAAAATGATACTATTAGCCCTACTTATCTGTCTGTGTTAAAGAAAGTACTAATAAGAGGATGAGGTAGTCCTGAATTTGAATTTTGTCTCGCTGGGCTCACAGGGGAGAAATTGTTCACTCTTCTTGGAGCACACCTGTGAAAGGTGGAATTCCCAGAGACACCTCTCCAGGGACTAAAGAGCTGGTGGGCACCATTTCCCTCTGCTCTTTGGCATAGATGAAGAACCACCTGTTGAGGGTGGCTCACCCCAACACTGGCTGTCTAGCCTGCTTGCTACAAGTCCCATGACTCTGCACTCTGGCAAAACTGCCCTTTGTGCTCAAACCTTCATCGGTCCCCCAGAGGACCAGTGTGGGCCCCTGCAATAGCATGTGCCTAAGGTTTGGAGGTTTTTGTTTTTCTTGTTGTTCTTGTGGTTGTTGTTGTTGTCTGCTTCATTTGAACTTTATTTTGAGGTAAGTTCAAGACTGATTTCTTTCATGTCCAATAAGTCTAACTGTTGTTAGAGTGTTAAAAGCCCTGGTATTAAGGTTAGGATTATGGCAGAAACTAAAATCATTAAAACAAAATGACTAAAATAGTAAGATAATTTTTTAAATAAAAGTTTGATAAGAAATGATATACATTGTAGGTGTCTGTGATTCAAGCCACATGTGAAAAGTGTCAGGTTCTTCAAAAAGAGACTAGGGTAAGTGATCTAGTAGCCCTAAAAATTTGCATATGGTTAGATTAATAAAAATGGGAAGCCAGAACAAATTTCCAGGCAATGTTTGAAAACCAGTTGCAATTGAGGGGGTGGGGAGGGGCTCCCTGTTTCACCATAGCTGACTGGTCTGAAGGCATTTGAGATTGCTAGCATAGTACCTTCTAACCATCAGCAAGATGGTACATGGCAGTTGTGAGAACTTAATACACCACAAGGAAGAACTGGTGGCTGAAAGTTCGTTTTGGTACTAAAAAGGGCTTATTAGGTTAAAGCCCTTTCTATTCTATACTACTTAAAACTACTTGGGATTAATTAGTATATCCATCAAAGATGCCAAAGAGTTCCCGTCAAATCTGCCTCAGATTTTCTTTCTTTTTTCTTTTTTTTATGTTATGTTTTTTGTTCTTTTTTTTTATTATGCTATGTTAGTCACCATACAGTACATCACTAGTTTTTGATGTAGTGTTCCATAATCCATTGTTTGCCTATAATACCCAGTGTTCCTCACAATACCTGCCCTGCTAAATACCCATCACTGGGCTAACCCATCCCCCCACTGCCCCCCCCCCGTTAAAATCTTGTTTGTTTCCTGTAGTCTATAGTCTCTCATGCTTCATCTCCCCCTGTTTCTCCCCCACACTTCATTTTTCCCTTCCTTCTCCTAATGTTCTCCGTGCTATTCCTTATGTTACACAAATAAGTGAAACCATAGGATAATTGTCTTTCTCTCCTTGACTTATTTCGCTCAGCATAATCTCCTCCAGTTCCATCCATGTTGATGAAAATGTTGGGTAATCATCCTTTCTGATGGCTAAGTAATATTCCATTGTATATATGGACCACATCTTCTTTATCCATTCATCTGTTGAAAGGCATCTCAGCTCCATCAACAGTTTGGCTATTGTGGATAATGCTGCTATGAACATTGGGGTGTATATGGCCCTTCTTTACACTACCTCTGTATCTTTGGGGTAAATACCCAGTAGTGCAATTGCTAGGTCTTAGGGTAGCTCTATCTTTAACTTCTTCAGGAACCTCCACACCGTTTTCCAAAGTGGCTGTACCAACTTGCATTCTCACCAACAGTGTAAGAGGGATCCCCTTTCTCCACATCATCTGCAACATTTGTTGTTTCTTGCTTTGTCAATTTTTGCCATTCTAACTGGTGTAAGTTGGTATCTCAATGTGGCATTGATTTGAATTTCCCTGATGGCTAATGACCTTGAACATTTTTTCATGTGTCTGTTAGCCATTCATATGTCTGTTTATATCTTCTGTCCATTTATTGATTTATTTGTTTCATGGGTGTCGAGCTTGAGAAGTTCATTATACATCTTGGAAACCAGCCCTTTATCTGAAGTGTCATTTGCAAGTATCTTCTTCCATTCCGAGGGTGACCTCTTTGTTTTGTTGACTGTTTCCTTTGCTGTGCAGAAGCTTTTCATCTTGATGAAGTCCCAAAGTTCATTTTTGCTTTTCTTTCCCTTGCCTTTGGAGACGTGTCATGAAAGAAGTTGCTGTGGCCGATGTCGAGGAGGTTACTGCCTATGTTCTTCTCCAGGATTTTGATGTATTCCTATCTCACATCAAGGTCTTTCAACCATTTAGAGTTTGTCTTTGTGTATGGTGTGAGAGAATGGTCAAGTTTCATTCTTCTGTATATAGCTGTCTAATTTTCCCAGGACCATTTATTGAAGACACTGTCTTTGTTCCATTGGATGTTTTTTCCTGCTTTGTTGAAGATTAGTTGACCATAGATTTGAGGGTCCATTTCTGGAGTCTGTTTTCTGTTCCATTGATCTATGTGTCTGTTTTTGTGCCAGTACCATGCTGTCTTGGTGATCATAGCTTTGTAGTATAGCTAGAGATCAGGAAACTTGATGCCCCAGCTTTGTTTTTCTTTTTCAACATTCCCTTGGCATTTGGGGTCTTTTCTAGTTCCACATGAATTTTAGGATTGTTTATTCTAGCTCTTTGAAAAATGCCATTGGTATTTTGATCGGGAGAGCATTGAAGGTATAGATTGCTCTTGGTAGCATACACATTTTAAAAATGTTCTTCTACGAGAGACTATGGACTCTAGGACACAAACTGAGGGTTTCAGAGGGGAGGGGGCTGTGGAGATGGGCTAGCCCAGTGATGGGTATTAAGGAGGGCACATATTTTATGGAGCACTGGGTGTTACAGGCAAACAATGAATCATGGAACACTACATCAAAAACTAATGATGTACTGTATGGTGACTAACATATCATAATAATAATATAAAAAGTTTGTTCTTCTGATCCACCAACATGGAATGTTTTTCCATCTTTCTGTGTCTTCCTCAATTTCTTTCATCAGTGTTCTGTAGTTTCTAGAGTATAGACCCTTTATTTCTTTGGTTAGGTTTATTCCAAGATACCTTATGGTTTTTGGTGCTATTGTAAATGGAATTGATTCCCTAAGTTCTCTTCCTTCAGTTTCATTATTAGTGTATAGAAAAGCAACTGATTTCTGTGCATTGATTTTGTATCCTGCCACATTACTGAATTGCTGTATGAGTTCTAGTAATTTGGGGGTGGAGTCTTTTGGGTTTTCAACATAAAGTATCATGTCATTTGCGAAGAGAGACAGTTTGACTTCTTCCTTGTCCATTTGAATACCTTTTTTCCCCCTTTTTGTTCTCTGATTGCTGACTAGGATTATGTTGAACAAAAATGGCAAGAATGTTGTGTTCCTGATCTTAAGGGAAAGACTTTCAGCATTTCCCCATTGAGAATGATCTTCGCTCTGGGCTTTTCATAGATTTTGGAATTGAGGAATTGAGGAATGTACCCTCTATCCCTACACTCTGAAGAGTTGTCAAATGCTTTTTCTGCATCGATTGAAAGGACCATATGATTCTTGTCTCTTCTCTTATTAATGTATCCTATCACACTTATTGATTTGTGAATGTTGAAGCACCCTTGCATCCCAGAGATGAATCCCACCTGGTCGTGATGGATAATCCTTTTAATGCACTGTTGGATACTCTTAGGTAGGATCTTGTTGATAATTTTCGTATTCATATTCACTAGGGATATGGGTCTGTAATTCTCCTTTTGGATGGAGTCCTGGTCTGGTTTTGAGATCAAGGTAATGCTGGCTTCCTACAATGAGTTTGAAAGTTTTTCTTCTGTTTCTATTTTTTGAAACAGCTTTAGAATAGGTATTATTTCTTCTTTGAATGTTTGGTAGAATTCCCCAGGGAAACCATCAGGCTCTGGACTCTTGTTTTTTGGGAGGTTTTGATCACTTCTTTAATCTCGTTACAGTTATTGGTCTATTTGGTTTGTCTATTTCTTCCTGTTTCAGTCTTGGTAGTTTATAGGTTTCCAGGAAGGCATCCATTTCTTACAGGTTGCTTACTTTATTAGCATAAAGTTGTTGATGATAATTTCTAATAATTGTTTCTATTTCCTTGGTGTTAGTCATGATCTCTCCCCTTTCATTCATAATTTTATTAATTTGGGAACTTTCTCTTTTCTTTTGGATAAGTCTGGCATGTGGTTTCTCGATCTTGTTAATTCTTTCAATGAACCAGCTTCTAGTTTCGTTGATCTGTTCTACTGTATTCCTGGTTTCTAATTCATTGATCTCTGCTCTAATCTATATAATTATCTTCTCATGTTTGGCTTAGACCTCCTTTGTTGTTTCTTCTCCAGTTGTTTAAGGTGTAAATATAGAGTTTGTATTCTAGATTTTTTATTCTTTCAAGTGAGGCTTGGATAGCTATGTATTTCTGACTTAAGACTGCCTTTGCAGTATCCCATAGGTTTTGGACCAATGTGTTTTCATTCTCATTGGTTTTCGGAAATTGTTTAAGTTCTTCTTTGATTTCCTGGTTGACTCAAACATTCTTAAGCAGGATGGTCTTTAGCTTCCACGTGTTTGAATTCCTTCCAAATTTTTTCTTGTGATTGAGTTCCAGTTTCAATCCATTATGGTCTGAGAATATGCAGGCAATAATTTCAATCTTTAGGTAATGGTTGAGACCTGCTTTGTGACCCAGTATGTGGTCTCTTTTAGAGAAAGTTCCATGTGTGTTTGAGAAGAATGAGTATTCTGTGGTTTTAGGGTGGAATGTTCTGTATATAGCTATGAAGTCCATCTGGTCCAGTATGTCATTCAAAGCTCTTGTTTCTTTGTTGATTTTCTGCTTAGATGATCTATTGCTGAGAGTGGGATGTTGAGGTCCCCTATTATTAATGTATTACTATCTGTACATCTCTTTATTTTGTTTAACAGTTGGCTTATGTAGTTGGCTGTTCTCATGTTGTGGGCACAGATATTTATAATTGTTAGTTCCACTTGTTGTATACACCCTTTAAGATTGATATAGTGTCCTTGTGTATCTCTAACTACAGTCTTTAGCTTAAAATCTAATTTTTCTGATATGAGAATTGCTACCCCAGCTTTCTTTTGAGGTCCATTGGTATGAAAAATGCTTATCCATCCCTTCAATTTCAGTCCGGATGTAACTTTAGGTTCAAAGTGAGTGTCTTGTAGACAGCATATGGGTGGGTCATCTTTTTTTATCAAATTTGCAACCCTGTGGCATTTTATGGGAGCATTTAGGCCATTCACTTTGAGAATAATTATTGAGAGATATGATTTTAATGTTCTCATGTTGCCTGTGAAGTCCTGGTTTCTATAGATTGTCTCTATAAATTTCTGTTCTATATCGCTCTTGAGGTCTTTCTTCTTTTATAGAACATCCCTTAATATTTCTTGCAGAGCCGGCTTGGTGGTCACATACTCTTTCAGTTTCTGCTGGTCTTGGAAGCTCATTGTCTCTCCATCCATTCTGAATGGATAAAGTATCCTTGGCTGCATGTTCTTCTCTTTTAATACTGTGAATATATCTTGCCAGCCCTTTCTGGCTTGTCAGGTCTCTGTTGACAGGTGTGACATTATTCTTATATTCAACCCTCTGTGTGTACAAAATCTCTTTCCCTATGCCACTTTCAAGATTGTTTCATTGGATGTAAGATTTGGGAATTGTACTATTATATGTCATGTTGTAGGCCTGTTCTCATTGATCTTGGGAGGGGTCCTCTCTGCCTTTTGGACAGCAGTGCTTGTTTCCTTCCCCAGGTTAGGGAAGTTCTTGGCTAAGATTTGTTCAAATGTATTTCTAGACCTTTCTCTTTCTCCACCTCCTCAGGGATCCCAATAAATCTGATATTGGAAATTTTCATTGAGTCACTAATCTCTCATTTTCATGCCTTGAAATTTAATTTGTTTTCCCATGCCACCTCATTTCCCTTCTTTTCTATCATCTTATCCTCTAACTCATTAATTCATTCTTCTGCCTTGTTTACCCTGGCAGTCAGAGCATCCAGTTTAGAATTTATTTCATTTGTAGCATTTTTAAGTTTGGCCTGGTCAGGTCTTATTTCTGCCCTTAGAGATTCTACATTTTCTGTAATATTTTTCTGAAGCCTAACAATGGCCCTGATAATTGTTACTCTGAAATCCATTTCTGACATCTTAGTTATATTCATAATCATTATTTCTATGGCAGAGGCCACAGTCTGTTTCTTTCATTTGTTGGGGCTTCCTCCTCTTAGTCATTTTGTTGAGAGGTGGTTGTGGGAATGTACAGAGTCCAAAATATTGACCACAATCCATGCAAGATGCACCTGTTTTACAGCAAACTTAGGGTTGTGGACCTCTTGTTCTTCCAGCTTGCCTTTTTGGGGAGGGACCTATCTCGCTGTTACTCAGGCAACCCTCTTTGGGCAGAATTGTCCTGCCCCCTGTGGGAGGAGAATGGGCTCAGTGAGAACTGGTTCTGGGGGGCTTTTCTTCTCTGGCAGCTTTCCCTGGTGGCTTTCTGTGTCTCTTCTGACAGTCAGAGTACCAGTGACTGTATCTGTCTCAAAACAGAGAGATCACAGTCTGCTCTTCACTGAGCTCTCCAGGCCACACTTACTCCATTTCTGTCTGTGCTGTTAAAAACCTGCATCGTCCTGGGTTCTGTGCCCCACAGCAGCACTCCCAGTCCTCACTCCCAGGGCTGGGCACGTCTCTGCTCTTTGTGTTTCTAAAACCACCAGCCACCTCTGGTTTGTGCATGTTCCCATAGCTCCAGGTTTCAGTCAGGGGGGCTGCCCTAAGTTTCTTTCCCAACTGGTCTGTGAGTCTGTGCCTGGTCCCCCAGTAGAAGGCTTTGCCTTCCTGGCACAAGAGCACAGAGATTCTCTCCCCCTTCCATTTATCTTCTGGTATCTACTCTCAGAACCTTGGCTCCCTGCTTCATGCCTGGAGACCAGCCACTGGAGATGTTCTGTTTGTAGAGATCCAGATATATCTTCTTATATTTCAGGCTGATTTTGTGGGTATTCAGAATGGTCTAGTAGATAATCAGCTCAATTCAGGGACCAGTTAAAATAAGGTCCCCTATTCCTCAGCCATCTTTCCCCTTTCTCCGTCGGTAATAATGTTTGGTACTATATGGTGAGTAACATAATATAATAAAAAAATGTCAATAGGCTTGGTTGGAATAGAGCCCGAAGTGCACTGTACTTTTCCTGGCAGCCAAGCAAGCTGGAGACAGACAGCATGAAAATGGCATTCTGAAAAATGCCTGAGATACAGAGGGGAAGAATATTAGCTCCTCTGGGAATGCTTCCTTGAGAACAGCAAACACAGAGATGTCTCTCCAGGGACAAAGGAGCTGTCTGGCACCATTTCCCCTCCCCAGACCCACCACGTAAAACAGATTCAATAAACAGCACAGCAATTCTCTGGCTGCCTAACCTTTTTACACCAAGTCTTACACTACTGTGCTCTGCCAGTACTGCCCTCCTTTGGCAGGTGTGCTTCAGACCTAGCTCAGCAGGCCCCTTCCCCAGGAGACCAGTGGAAACACATGCACTAAACATGTCTCCCAGCCACAGAGATCTCCAAGGTTTCAGTTCAACTGAAAGTAGTATCAGCTCTCATTTAATAAGCAGACAAGAGCACGCTTAGTTAAATATTACCACACTCTCCCCAACGCCCAAACTACATCTACTGCAAGCAAAGAGAGCCTCTTCAGATGACTGGCCTGAAGGATAGAGCAACCAAAACACACTAGTAAATCATGTGCAACACACACCACAGACACTCCCTGAAACACCAGTCCCTGGACACTATATGACCTCTTCATAAAGCCATTACTCTTGGGAACAGGAAACATAACAGACTTTTCTAACACAGAAGACAGAGACATAGGCAAAATGTCAAGATGGAGAAATTCATCCAAGATAAAATAAGGAAAGGACAGGGACACAGATCTAACTGAAACAGATATAAGTAATACAGCTGGTGGAGAATTTAAAGCAACAATCATAAGAATAATCACTGGGCTTGGGAAAAGAATGGAAGACTTCAGGGAGGCCATTACATCATAGATAAAGTAGTTAAAAAACAGTCAGAAATGAAAAATTCCATAACTGAGTTTCAGAAGACACCAAATGCAGTGACCACAAGGATGTAAGAAACAGAGGAATAAATAAGTGATATAGAAGATAAAATAATGGAAAATAATGAAGCTGAACAAAAGAGAGAAAGACGAATTATGGAACACAAGAATAAACTTAGGAAAATCAGTGACTTCATCGAACATAATAACATTCATATTATAGGAGTCCCAAAAGAAGAAGAGAGAAAAGGGGGCAGAAAGTTTATTTGAGGAAGTTATAGCTGAAAACTTCCCTAATCTGGGGAAAGAAAGAGACTTCCAAATCCAGGAGACACAGAAAACTGCCATCAAAATCAACATAAGAAGGCCACCACCAAGACATATTGTAATTGAATTTGTAACACATGGCAATAAGAAAAATATATCTTAAAGCAACAAGCCAAAAGAAGTCCCTAATTTACAAGGGAAGACACAGAAAGCTAAGTGCAGATTTCTTAATCAAATCTTGGCAAGCTATAAGGGAGCGACATGATATATTCAATGTGCTGAATGGGGAAAATATGCAGTCAAGAACACTTTATTCAGCAAGATTATCATTCAGAATAGGAGAGATAAGAATTTACCAGACACAAAAAGGAGTTTGTGATGATGAAACCAGCCCTGTGAGAAATATAAAAGGAGACTATGGGGCTCCTGGGTGGCTCAGTGAGTTAAGCATCTGCCTTTGGCTCAGGTCATGATCCCAGGATCCTGGGATGGAGCACGCACTGGGCTCCCAGTTTAGCTGTTGTCTGTTTCTCCCTCCCCTCTGCTCTCTCTCTCTCTCTCTCAAATAAAATAAATAAAAATAAAATAAAATCTTAGAAAAAGGAGATTTTTTGAGGGGAAAGTAAAGACCAAAACCAACAAAAACTGAAAGGCAGAGAGAAAAATCTCCAGAAACAATGACAAAAGAAGTAATACAATGACAATAAATACATATTGATCAATAGTTACTCTGAACATAAAAGCACTAAACACAACAATCAAAGGATATAGGATGCCAGAATGGATTAAAAAAAAAAACAGCACCCAGCTATATGCTGTCTAAAAGAGACTTACTTTAGAACTAAAGACACTGCAGATTGAAAGTGAGGGGTTGAAGAAATATTCATTATGCTAACGGACATCAAAAAAAGCTAGGGTAGTAATACTTATATCAGACAAAATAGATTTTAAACAGAGGCTGTAACAACAGATGTAGAAGGGCATTAAAGGGGACAATCCAATAAGAAGATATATCAATTGTAAATATTTATTCCCCCAACATGGGAGAACCCACATATATAACACAATTAAAAACAAACATAAAGAAACTCATTGGTAATAATAGAATAATAGTAGGGGACTTTAACACCACACTTACATCAATGCACAGATAATCTAAGCAGAAAATCAACAAGGAAACAATGGCTTTGAATGACACATTATACCACATGGACTTAACAGATACATTCAGAATATTTCATCCTAAAACAGCAGAATACACATTCTTTTCGAGGGCACATGGGACATTCTCCAGAACAGATGACATACTAACTCACATGTCAAGTCTCAAAAAGTACAAAAAGATTGAGATTATGCCATGCACAATTTCTGACCACAATGCTATGAAATTTGAAGTTAGCCACAGAAAAAGTTTGGAAAGAATACAAATACATGGAGGTTAAACAACATACTACTAAGCAATGAATGGGTCAGTGTTTGTGATAGAAGACGACAGAGTAGTAGGGGGACCCTACACTGAATGGGTGTAGGACCCTACACTGAAGGGGACCTTATCACTGAAACACAGATAGATAAATATCAAAATACTTTGAACACCTAACAAATTAATTTGAGGACTGAGGGAACAAACAGCAAAACTAGAGGGAGGAAAGAGGACACATCATGGAAAATAGGATGTGCAAAGACACGATTTGTGGGAGAAAAGAATCATGGGTGCTATGGAGGGGAGGGAGCACTCATGATGGAAAGAAGAGAGAAAAAGAGAGAGAGGGAGAGAGAGCAGTGTGCAAAGGATTGCACTAGAAAAATACTTCCCTAAAACCATTGATAGGGAAAACGAGAGGGGTTGATTACTGCAAGATTTTATAAGCAGCAGAGCTCAAAGTCTGGACTTTTAGAAGTCCACGCCACTGCTGGTGTTGAGTCTGGCAGGTGTAGCAGTACTCCTATGGAGAAAGAAGGCAGAGGCAGGGGATATTAGTTGGGCTTGAGAAAAGCATAGAAGACAGCAGGGAGTCCCTCACCACAGTGATAAAAGACCTAAAACTAGTCAGGCCAAAATAAAAAAATTCTATAACTGAGACACAAAACCGACTGGATGTAATGACCACAAGGATGGAGGACACAGAGGAAGGAATAAGCTATATCAAAGATAAAATTATGGCAAAAGTGAAACTGAAAAGAAGGAAAGAAAAATGTAGGGTCACAAATGCAGACTTAGGGAACTCAGTGACTCTGTAAAACATAATAACATTTGTATCATAAGAGTCCCAGAAAAAGAAGGAAGGGAAAATGGGGAAGGAGGCTTATTTGGGGAACCTACAGCTGAAAACTTTCTTAATCTGGGGAAGGAAAAGACATCCAAATCCAGGGGGCACAGGGAACTCGCATCAAAATCAACAAAAGCAGACCAACACCAATACATACCATAGTAAAATTTGCAAACTACAGAGATAAGGAAAAAATCCTAAAAGCAGCAAGGGAAACAAAATCCCTAACCTAAGGGAAGACAAATAAGGTTAGCAGCAAATTCATTCACAGAAAATTGGCAGGCCAGAAGACAGTGGCACAATATATTCAACATGCTGAATGGGGAAAAAAGTATGCAGCCAAGAATACTTTATCCAGCAAAGCTATCATTCACAAAAGAAGGAGAGATAGTTTCCCAAACAAAACTAAAGGAATTCATGACCATTGAATGAGCCCTCCAGGAAATATTGGAGGGGACTCTTTGAGTGGAAAAAAGAAGACCAAAAGAAATAAAGACTAGAAAGGAACAGAGAAAATCTCCAGAAACAATGACTTTACAGGTAATACAATGGCACTAAATTCATATCTATCAATAATGACTCTGAATGCAAATGGCTTAAAGTCTCCAATCAAAAGACATAGGGTATCACAACGGATGACAAAACAAGACCCATCTATATGCTGCCTACAAGAGATTCATTTTTGACCTAAAGATACCTACAAACTGAAAGTGAGGGGATGGAGAACCATTTATCGTGCTAATGGACATCAAAAGAAACACAGAGTAGCCATACTTGCATTAGACAAAGCAGATTTCAAACCAAAGGCTGTAACAAGAGATAAAGAAGGGCACTATATCATAATAAAGGAGTCTATCAAACTAGAAGATATAACAATTGTAAATAATTATGCCCCAAATTGGAAGCATGCAAATGTATAAATCAATTAATAACAAACATAAAGGAACACATTGATAGTAATACAATAACAGTAAGGGAATTCAACACCCTGCTCAAAGCAAAGGACAAATCGTCTAAGCAGAAAAACAACAAGGAAACAATGTCTTTGAATGACACACTGAACCCCACAGCTTTAACAGGTATATCCAGAACATTTCATCCTAAAGCAGCAGAATACACATTCTTTTCAAATGCACATGGAACATTCTCCAGAATAGGTCACATACTAGGTCACAAATCAGCCCTAAACAGATACAGAAAAACAGATCATACCATGCATATTTTCAGACCACAAAGCAACGAAACTTGAAGTCAACCACAACACAAAATTTGGAAAGACCACAAATGCATGGAGATTAAAGAACATCCTACTAAAGAATCAATGGGTTAACCAGGAAATTAAAGAAGGAATTTAAAAAAATACATAGAGGCAAATGGAAATGAAAACACAACAGTTCAAAATCTTTGAGATGCAGCAGAAGCAGTCAGAAGAGGGAAGTATATAGCAATGCAAGCCTACTTCAGGAAGCAAAAAAGTGTGTAATACACAAACTAATCTTACACCTAAAGGAGCTAGAAAAGGAACAGTCAATAAAGCCTAAAGCCAGCAGTAGATGGGAAATAATAAAGATTAGTGCAGAAATCAATGATATAGAAACAAAAAACCCCACAGTAGAACAGATCAATGAAACTAGGAGCTGGTTGATTGAAAAAAATAAATAAAATTGATAAACCCTTAGCCAGACTTAAAATTAAGACTAAGGACCCAAATAAATAAAATCACGAATGAAAGAGGAGAGATAATAAACAACACAACAGAAATACAAATCATTGAGAGACTATTATGAAAAATTATATGCCAGCAAACTGAGCTATCTGGAAGAAATGGACAAATTCCTAGAAACCTACAGTGTACCAAACTGAAAGAGGAAGAAGTGGAATATTTGAACAGACCCATCACCAACAAAGAAATCAAATCAGTAATCAAAAATCTCTGAACAAACAGAAGTCCAAGGCCAGATGGCTTCCCAGGAGAACTCTAACAGCCATTTAAAGAAGAGCTAATAACTATTCAACTTCAACCATTCCAAAAAATAGAAATGGAAGGACAACTACCAAACTCATTCTATGAGGCCAACATTACCTTGATTCCAAAACCAAAGACCCCACTAAAAAGAAGAATGGCAGGCCTATATCTCTGATGAACGTGGGTGCCTAAATTTTCAACAAGACACTAGCAATTCAAATCCAGCAGTACATTAATCATTCACCTCAATCAAGTGAAATTTATTCCGGGGCTGCTGGGGTGGTTCAACATCTACAATCAATCAACGTGATAAACCAGAGTAATAAACGAAAGGATAAGAACCATATGATCCTCTCAAGAAATGCAGAAAAAGCATTTGACCAAGTACAGCATCCATTCTTGATAAAAACCCTCAACAATTAGGGATAGAGGGGAGATATGTCAACATCATAAAGGACATATACAAAAGAACCCACAGATAATATCATCCTCGGTGGGGAAGAACTGAGAGTTTTCCTTTAAGGTCGGGAACAAGACAGGGATTTCTACTCTCACCATTGATATTTAACATAGTATTGGAAGTCTTACCTCAGCAAACAAACAAACAAACAAACAAACAAACAAAAAAGGCATCCATTGGGCAAGGAAGAAGTCAAACATTCCCTTTTCACAGACAACATGATATTCTATGTAGAAAACCCAAAAGACTCCACCAAAATATTGCTGGAACTAATACAGGAATTCAGCAAAGTTGCAGAATACAAAATCAATGTAAAACAATGTGTTGCATTTCTATATACCTGTAATGCAACAGCAGAAAGGGAATGAAGGACTTGATCCCATTTACACCAGCACCAAAAATTATGAGATGATTAGGAAGAAACCCAACCAAAGAGGTAAAAGATTAGTATTCTGAGAACTATAGAACACTTATGAAAGAAGTTGAAGAGGACAAAAAGATTTGGAAAAACATTCCATGTGCATGGATTGGAAAAACTAATATTGTTTTTTTAAATTTTTTATTATTAAGTTGGCCACCATACAATACATCATTAGTTTTTGATATAGTGTTCAATGATTCATTAGTTGAGTATAACACCCACGGCTCATTACAACACCTTAATACCCATCACCAGGCTTCTGAATCGCCCCACCCCTTTCCCCTCTGAAACCCTCAGTTTGTTTCCCAGAGTCCATACTCTTTCATGGTTTGTCTCCTTCTCTGATTTCCACCCCTCAGTTTTCCCTTCCTTTCCCTAATGCTCTCCGTGTTATTCCTTATGTTCCACATATGAGTGAAACCATATGAAAATTGTCTTTCTCTGCTTGATTTATTTCACTTAGCATAATCCCCTCCAGTTACATCCATGTCAGTACAAATGGTGGGTATTCATCCTTTCTGATGACTGAGTAATATTCCATTGTATACATGAACCACATATTCTTTACCCATTCATCTGTGAAGGGCATCTTGGCTCCTTCCACAGTTTGGCTATTGTAGACATTGCTTCTATGAAAATTGGGGTTCATGTGCCCCTTCTTTTCACTACATCTGTATATTTAGGGTAAATACACAGTAGTGCAACTTCTGGGTCATAGGGTAGCTCTATTTTTAATGTCCTGAGGAACGTCCATGCTGTTTTCCAGAGTGACTGTACCAGCGTGCATTCCAACCAACAGTGTAAGAAGCTTCCCTGTTCCCCACATGTTTTTTTGAAACAGCTTCAGAATAATAGGTATTATATCTTCTTTAAATGTTTGGTGGAATTCCCTTGGGAAACCATCTGGTCCTGGACTCTTGTTTCTTCAGAGATTTTTGATTACTGCTTCAATTTCATTACTGCTTATTGGTCTGTTCAGATTGCCTATTTCTTACTGTTTCAGTCTTGGTAGTTTATAAGTTTCCATGAAGGCATCCATTTCTTCCAGGTTGCTTAGTTTGTTGTCATATAGTATTGGGTAACAATTTCTAATAACTGTTTCTATTTCCTTGTTCTTAGTCATGATCTTTCCCCTTTCTTTCATGATATTATTAATTTGGGTCCTTTATCTTTTCTTTTGGTTAAGTCTGTCCAGTGGTTTATCGATCTTAATAATTCTTTCAAGAACCAGTTTCTAGTTTCTTTGATCTTTTTTTTACTGTTTTCTGGTTACTATTTCATTGATCTCTACTCTAATCTTTATTATTTTTCTTCTCCTGCTTGCTTTAGGTTTTATTTGCTCTTCTTTCCCCCACCTCCTTTAGGTGTAAGGTTAGCTTGTGCATTCTGGATTTTTCTACTTTTTTGAGTGAGGCTTGGATGGCTATGTATTTCCCCTGTAGGACTGCCTTTGCTGTATACCATAGGTTTTGGAACAATGTGTTTTCCTTCTCATTGTTTTCCATGAATTGTTTAAGTTCTTTAATTTCCTGGTTGACCCAAACATTCTTTAGTAGGATGGTTTTTAGCTTCCAAGTGTTTGAATTCCTTCCAAATTGTTTCTTGTGATTGAGTTCCAGTTTCAAAGCATTGTAGTCTGAGAATATGCAGGGAATAATCTCAATCTTTTGGTATCAGTTGAGACCTGATTTGTGACCCAGTATGTGGTCTATTCTGGAGAAAGTTCCATGTGTGCTTGAGAAGAACGAGTTGTTTTAAGGTGGAATGTTCTGTATGTATCTATGAAGTCCATCTGGTCCAATGTGTCATTCAAAGCTCTTGTTTCTTTGTTGTTCTTCTGCTTAGATGATCTGTCCATTGCTGAGAGTGGAGTGTTGAGGTTTCCCACTATTAATGCATTATTATCTATATGTTTCTTTATTTTGTTTAACAGTTGACTTATGTAGTTGGCTGCTCCCATGTTGGGGGCATAGATATTTACAATTGTTAGATCTTCTTGTTGGATATACCCTTTATGTATGATATGGTGTCCCTCTACATCTCTTACTACAGTCTTTTGTTTAAAATCTATTTTGTCTGATATCAGAATTGCTACCCCAGCTGTCTTTTGAAGTCCATTGTCATGATAAATAGTTCTCCATCCCCTCGCTTTCAATCTGGAGGTATCTTTAGGATCAAAATGTGTCTCTTGAAGACAGCATGTGAATGGGTCATGTCTTTTTATCCAATCTGCAACCCTGTGATGTTTCATGGGAGCATTTAGGCCATTCACATTGAGAGTGACTATTGAAAGATATGAGTTTAGTGCCATCATATTGCCTGTGAAGTCCCTGTTTCTATAGATTGTCTCTGCAAAATTCTGGTCTATATTACTCTTGGGGTCTTTCTTCTTTTATAGAATCCCCCTTAATATTTCTTGCAGGGCTGGCTTGATGGTCACATATTCCTTCAGTTTCTGCCAGTCCTGGAAGCTCCTTGTCTGTCCATCCATTCTGAATGACAGCCTTGCTGAATAAAGTGTCCTCAGCTGCATGTTCTCATTTAGTACTGTGAATGTCTTACCAGCCCTTTCTGGCTTGCCAGGTCTCTGTGGACTGGTCTGACGTTATTCTGATGTTCCTCCCTCTGTAGGTAAAAAAAATCTATTCCCCCTAGCTGCTCTCAGGATAGCTTCTTGGCTCTACGATTTGCAAGTTTTACTATTATATGCCGTGGTGTTGGTCTGTTTTTACTGATCTTGGGAAGGGTCCTTTCTGCCTCTTGGACACTAATGCTTATTTCCTTCCCCAGATTAGGGAAGTTCTCAGCCATGATTTACTCAAATATAGCTTCTAGTCTTCTCTCTCTCTCCACCCCCTCAGGGATCCAAATAATTCTGACATTGGAACATTTCATGGCATCATTGATTTCTCTAAGTCTGTTCCCATGGGCTTCTAGCTGTTTATCCCAGTCCTCCTAAGCCTCTCTAATTTCTGTCATCTTTCTTCTAGCTCACTAATTCATTCTACTGCCTCATTTACCCTGGCTGTTAGGGTATTCAGTTTAGACTGAATCTCATTCATAGCATTTTTAAGTTTGGCCTGATTAGATCTCATTTCTGCCCTTAGGGATTCTATATTATCACTAATATTTTTCTCAAGCCTAGATATCAACTTCATAATTGCTACTGTGAAGTCAATCTGTGACATCTTGCTTATATCCATATCCATTAGGTCTGTGGGGGAGGCCATTGTCTCTTGTTGTTTTCTTTATTGGGAGCTCCTCCTCCTAGTCATTCTATTGAGAGGTGGTTGACGGAATGTCTACAGTCCAAAGTATTAACCACAACCTAACCGAGATGCACCCATTTTATGGGGAACTTAGGGTTGTCGTCCTCTTGTCCTCTCAGCCTGTCTTCTGTGGGAGGGGCCTGCCACACTGTTTCTCAGGCAACCCTGCTCAGGCAGAGTTGCTCTGCCCCCTGTTGGGGGGCTGGGTTCAGTGGTAACAGGTTTTGGGGGCTTTTGTTCCCTGGCGGCTTTCTGTGCCTCTTCTGAGTCAGAGCAAAAATGGCCGCACCTGAATCTCTGTCCCAGAGGAAAGAAATTGCCATCTGCTCTTCACTGAGACCTCCAGAACACAGTCTCCATTTCTGTATGTGCTGCTGAAAACCACAGTGTTTTGCAGTGGTGTGTGCCCATAGCAACTCTCTCAGAGGTCAACTCCATGTCCAGGGTGTGTCTCTGCTGCTTCTAAAACTGTGAGCCACCCCGGGTTCACCCTTGCACCCCTGCAGCTTCTGGATCCTCTCTGGGCCCTGCTCTAAAGCCCTTCCCAGCTCCTACTGCTCTGTGAGTTTTTGCCTGGCCCCCGGCTCAGGAAGCTTTTGAGCTCTGGTGTTATATCACTTTCCAGGCTCCAGCTTACAGATGCTCCCTTCCCGTTCTGTTTATCTTCCGATATCTGCCCAAAGACTCACAACCCCACCCTTCCTACTTCACGACCATCAGTTTTTCTGCTTGTAGAAAACCAGATATATATTCTTACATCTCAGGCTGAATTAGTGGGTGTTCAGAATGGCTTGGTAGATATCCACCTAAATGCAGGGGACCAGTTGAAACACGGTCTCCTACTCCTCCAACATCTTGCCTATTCCCTCCTAATATCATTAAAAATATCTATAGTATGAAAGAAATTTACACATTTAATGCAATCCTTATCAAAATACCACCAGCATTTTTCACCAAGTTAAAAACTAACAACCATAAATGTGTATGGAATCACAAAAGATCCTGAATAGCCAAAGCAATCTTGAAACAGAAAACCAAAGCTGTAGGAATCACAATTCCAGACCTCAAGCTATATTACATAACTGTAGTGATCAAGATAGTATGGTACTGGCACAAACACAGAAACATAGATCAATGGAACAGAATAGAAAACCTAGAAATAGACACACAACTGTATGCACAGCCAATCTTCAACAAAGCAGGAAAGAATACCCAATAGAAGAAGGACAATGTCTTCAACAAATGGTGTTTGGAAAAAAGACAGCAACATTCAATAGAATGAAACTGGACCACTTTCTTACATCATACACAGAAATAAATTCAAAATAGATGAAAGATTTAAATATGTGTTAGGAAACCATCAAAATCCTAGGGGATAACACAAGCAGCAACCTCTTTGACCTTGGCCATAGCAAATTCTTACTAGACATGTCACCAGAGGCAAGGGAAACAAAGCAAAAATTAATTATTAGGACTTCATCAAGATAAAAACTTTCTCACAGAAAAGGAAACAACAAAACCAGAAGGCAACCTTTGGAATGGGATTAGATATTTGCAAATGACACAGCTGATAAAGTGTTAGTACCCCAAATCTATAAAATACTTATAAAACTGGACACCCCCCAAAATAAATAATCCAGTTAAGAAATGGGCAGAAGGCATGAATAGAAATTTTTCTGAAGAAGACATCCAGATGGCTGACAGACAAATTAGAAGATGTTCAACATCACTCATCATCAGGAAATAAAAATCAAAACCATAATGAATACCACTTCACACCTGCCAGAATGGCTAAAATTAACAACACAGGAAACAAAAGGTGTTGGTGAGGATATGGAGATAGGGGAACCCTCTCATATTGTTGTTGGGAATGCAAACTAGTACAGTCACTGTGGGAAACAGTATAGAGTTTCCTCAAAAAGTTAAAAATAGAACTGCTCTTTGACCCAGGAATTGCACTGCTCCTTATTTACTGAGGACACAAGATACAGAAATACTGATTCCAATTGGCACATGCTTCTTGATATTTATAGCAATATTATTAGCAATAGCCAAGTCATGGAAATAGCCCAAATGCCCATTGACCAATTAATAGATAAAGAAGAGGTGGTATATATGTATACAATGGAATATTACTCAGCCATCAAAAGAATGAAATCTTGCTGCATGTAATGATGTGGCTGGATCTAGAGTGTATTATGCTAAGTGAAATAAGTCAGTCAGATAAGAACAAATACCATATGATTTCGCTCAATGGGGAATTTAAGAAACAAAGTGGATGAACATAGGGGATGGAAAAAAAAGGGAGGGAGGGAAACCATAAGGGACTCTTAACTATAAAGAAGGAACTGGGGGCGCCTGGGTGGCACAGCGGTTAAGCGTCTGCCTTCGGCTCAGGGCGTGATCCCGGCGTTACGGGATCAAGCCCCACATAGGCTCCTCCACTGTGAGCCTGCTTCTTCCTCTCCCACTCCCCCTGCTTGTGTTCCCTCTCTGGCTGGCTGTCTCTATCTCTGTCAAATAAATAAATAAAATCTTAAAAAAAAATAAAATAAATAAAGAAGGAACTGAGGGTTGCTAGAGTGGAGGTGGACAGGGGATGAGATAAATGGGTGGTGGGTATTAAGGAGGGCACTTCCTGTGATGAGCACTGGGTGTTATATGTAAGTTGCTGGATCATGAAATTTTACTCCTGAAACTAATATTACACTATCTGTTAACTGACTAGAATTTAAACAAACAAAAAAAAAACTTGCATCAGAAACCAGGGATGTACTGTATGGTGACTAACATAATGTAATAAAAAAAACATTAAAAAATAAAATTTAAAAAAAAGAAAAAAAAAGAACAAGGAATTAAAAAAGGAAAGTAGACCAAGTCATCAGGGATGGGGGATGGGAAGAGAAGAAATCCCATATCACAGGGCCTAGTACTTTCCCATCAGCCCTTTGCCTTCTCTTGCAGGCTGACGAGGCCACAGACACCTGTCCTACATGTTCAGAGAAAAATCAATACACCCTTGCTACCTTCTCAGGAATCTATCAGGAACCAGGAGAGATGGACAGAGAACCTCTGCCTACCAGCCCCTGCACTGCTCCAGGAACCCTTTTATTCCCTCTGTCCTGATGGCCAGCTGTCCTCTGAAACTCCAGCTGTCTCTTTGTTCACCCTACCCCACTCCCAGATCTTTCCCTTCCCCATCTCTTCCTCATTTTGTTCCATAGGAGTAAAATGGGAAGTGTAGAGAAGCCAAATGTACCTTCATCACTGTTTTGGGACTGGGGAAAAAATGGAGGCTCTTAGGGAAACCAAGCTTTAGGATTATTTGAGTTGGACATTGATCATGACCTAAGCTCTGTAACCTACATTCTTTGGTTGTCCAGCTCTATCCCCAACTCCCAACATCCTCCCATTACCAAGGCCATGAAGAACAAAGAACTGACTATACAAACTCATACTTTTGGCTTCAATGTCCTCAAACTGAGGATCATTCCTTCCCTATCCATCCTTATCTTCTAACAGCCCAGTCCCTGACCCCCTGAACCCTAGCCTAGTTTGCAGAATAATATCAATGAAAGCACCAAAGTAGCAACAATCAGGTTGTGTATGGGGTGGTGGGGAATGTGAGGAAGAAGAGAAGAAATGGCTTGTTGGTGGGGGCCTACTTATGGGAGACAAAAGACACTGGGTAATGACTCTAATCACTGCCTCTGATGAGTTGTTATGAGCAGTTTCTCTCTCATTCAGAGGGGAGCTCTGAAAGCTCAAGGATAAAGAGCAATTTAAGAGTTCCATCATTTTCCCTTTTGTGAGTACCTGTGTCACTCACTGACTTTCATCCCACTTCCCCTCACCCCATCTTTCTTCCTCCTTTTCCCTCCCCTTTGTTTCTCTCCTCAGCCCTTAACTGGCCATTATATGGATTGAAGCATAGTTGAGGGGAATTTAAACACGTTGAATACAGTTTTCCCTTTCTGTTTTTTTTTAAAACCAGGAAAGTTTCTTTCTAGAATGGACCAGATTGTGTTGTTTTGTGGTCCTTAATAAGGCTATCTAGAGTTCAGCTACATTTTACTTGAATTTGATCTTCAATTAGTTTTTCTAGGATTCAGTTGCCCTAATAAAAGAATGAAGAAATGGGAGAGATAGGACAATTTAGAAGGGTGCCTTAAAGGTTAGACTGAGAGTTTGGTTTCAGGTACTAGGCAAGGACTGGCACCATCTGCTAATGAGTCCCCCAAACCAGGAATGACTTCAGATAGTAACTGTAAGCTAGTTATAAACTCTGAGGATCAAACTCAGAGAATGTTTAGCAAATCTCTGTGGGCCACTTATGCCACTAATGATACCCCACCCCCCTTATAACCCAGTAGGTCCTGGCCTGTGAGCTTCCGTAAAAGACTATGGGAAGTCAGGTTGTGCCTCCTTTCCTCACCCATTGGTCCCTGCTATCACGGCCCTCAACTGGGGTTGCTGAAGGAGAGAGGTTAGTCTGCAGGCATTATCAATGACCTTGGTATCTGTGCACAAGATCCAAAAATAGCCGGTCCCAGGAGGCAGGCCACAGACCCTGGATGAAAAGTGGAGGGAACACAGGGGCTGGGAAAGAAGTGTGATGCAGGACCTACAAATAGGTAGGAAGGAAGGAAGAGCCACGTTTTGTGCATCTATCTTGGCTTTCACCAAGAAAACAGTGGTAGTGATATAGTTACCTAGAGGGATAGATTCATAGAACTAGAAGGACCCTTGGAGATTATTTAACTTATTCTAGACCATCCCATGGGCACCAACCCAGTAGCTGATCTCAGAGGAGTTCCACTGTTAGCATACTGGGCTTTCATGGAAGTTGTCCTTGTTGAAAATCACAAATCTAGGGATGCCTGGGTGGCTCAGTCAGTTAAGCATCTGCCTTCAGCTCAGGTCATGATCCCAGGAACCTGGGATTGAGTCCCGCATCAGGCTCCTTGCTCAGTGAGGAGCCTGCTTCTCCCTCTCCCTCTGCCTGCGACTCTGCCTACTTGTGTTCTCTCTCTCTCCAACAAAAAAATAAAATCTTAAAAAAAGAAAACCACAAACCTAGTCCAACCCAGTGTTACAGATAGCAAAGGAAGGCCCAGAAAGAACTCAAATCGCAGAGTGCACAGGAAGCTTGTCCAAGGTGACATAACAAAGTAACTTCACCCATATTACATTCAGAATGACTCTGGCAAATCAGCAGCCCTTGAAGCATTAATTACACAACAATAGCTCTGTGGGTCCCAACCATAGACACCTCCTTGCCTCCCTCAATAAGCTATAATCTGCATATCACCTCTCTCAGAGAAAGTATATCTGTCAGCACTAAACACATCCCAGGTTGTTCCACACTTCTCCCTGTGTCTATTGATTGCACTCCACCATGAAATCGTCAGATAAACCAGGGATCCCAAGACAGATAAGGAAATTCCATTATTTAAGTGTGTGTATCTGTGCTTATTTTCAGCTTATTTCTATTTCCTCATTTCCTAAGCAGTAAAGGTTAAGCCAAGCAGGAGAAGAGAAATAATAAAGATCAGAGCAGAGATCAATGAATTAGAAAGCAGAAATATAATAGAGCATATCAATGAAACAAGAAGCTGAATCTTGAACGAATGAATAAGATCAATAAACCACTGGCCAGACATATCCAAAAAAAGAGAAAGGACCCAAATTAATTAAATTATGAATGAAAAGGGAGAGATCACAACAAACACCAAGGAAATAGAAACAGTTATTAGAAATTATTAGCAACAACTATATGCCAAAAAATAAAGCGAACTGGAAGAAATGGATGCCTTCCTGGAAATGTATAAACTACCATGACTGAAACAAGAAGAAATTAACAATCTGAACAGATCAATAATCAGTAACAAAATTGAAGCAGTGATCAAAAACGTCCCAAAAAACAAGAGTCTAGTGTCTGATGGATTCCCAGGGGAATTCTAAAAAACATTTAAAGAAGAAATAATACTTATTCCCATGAGGCTGTTTCAAAAAAAAAGAACAAAAAATAGAAACTCGTTCTATGAGGCCAGCATTACCCTGGTCCCAAAACCAGGCAAAGACCCCATCAAAAAAGAGAATTGCAGACCAATATCCCTGATGAACATGGATGCCAAAATATTCAGAAAGATCCTAGACAATAGGAACTGACAGTAGATTAAAAGGATTATCCATCCAGAGCAGGTGGGATTTCTCCTTGGAATGAAAGTGTACTTCAACATTCACAAATCAATCGATGTGATAGAACACTTTAATAAGAAAAGAGATAAGAAACTTAACGATCCTCTCATGTGATGCAGAAAAAGCATTTGACAAAATACAGCATCCATTCCTGATTGAAACCCTTCAGAGTGTAGGGATAGAGGGTACATTCCTCAAATTCATAAAAGCCATCTATGAAAAGCAAACAGCAAATATCGTTCTCAATGGGGGAAAGAAAAGGAACATCACAGGCCCACTCTCACCATTGTTGTTCAATAGACTACTAGAAGTCCTAGCAACAGCAATCAGAAAACAAAAAGAAATAAAATGTATTCAAATTGGCAAAGAAGAAGTCAAACTCTCTTCACAGACGACATGATACTTTATGTGGAAAACCCAAAAGACTTCACCTCCAACTTACTAGAACTCATACAGCAATTCAGTAATGTGGCAGGATACAAAATCCATGCACAAAAATCAGGTCCATTTCTATACACTAGCAATGAGACTGAAGAAAGGGAAATTAAGGAATCAATTCCATTCACAATAGCACCAAAAATCATAAGATATTTTGGAATAAACCTAACCAAAGAGGTAAAGGATCTATACTCTAGAAACTACAGAACACTGGTGAAAGACATTGAAGAAGACACAAAAACACGGAAAAACTTTCCATGCTCATGGAGCGGAAGACTAAACATAGCTAAAATGTCTATGCTACTCAGAGCAATCTATACTTTCAATGTCATCCCGATCAAAACTCCAATGTCATTTTTCAAAGTGCTAGAGCAAACAATCCTAAAATTTCTGTGGAACCAGAAAAGACCCCGAAGAGCCAAGGAAAAGTTGAAAAAGAAAAACAAAGGTGGGGGTTTCACGTTGCCTGTTCTCAATCTATACTACAAAGCTGTGATCACCAAGACAGAATGGTACTGGCACAAAAAAAGACACATAGATCAATGGAACACAATACAGACTCCAGAAATGGACCCTCAAATCTATGGTCAACTCATCTTTGACAAAGCAGGAAAAAACATCCAATGGAACAAAGACAGTCTCTTCAATAAATGGTGCTGGGAAAATTAGACAGCTATATACAGAAGAATGAAACTCAGCCATTCTCTTACACCATACACAAAGATAAACTCTAAATGGTTGAAAGACCTCGATGTGAAACAGGAATCCATCACAATAATATATGAGAATATAGGCAGTCTCCTCTTCGACATAGGCCACAGCAACTTCTTCATGACACGTCTCCAAAGGCAAGGGAAACAAAAGCAAAAATGAACTTTTGGGACTTCATCAAGATGAAAAGCCTCTGCACAGCAAAGGAGTCAGTCAACAAAACAAAGAGGCAACTCACAGAATGGGTGAAGATATTTGCAAAAGACACTACAGATAAAGGGCTGATACCCAGAATCTATAAAGCACTTCTCAAACTCAACACCCAAAAAACAAATAATCAAATCAAAAAATAAGCAGATGATATGAACAGACACTTTTACAATGAAGACATATGAATGGGGAACAGACACATGAAAAAATGTTCAACATCATTAGCCATCAGGAATTCAAATCAAAACCACATTGAGAGACTATGGACTCTGGGAAACAAACTGAGGGCTTCGGCAGGGGTGGGGGAGGTACTGGGATAGGCTAGTGATGGGTATTAAGGAGGGCGCATATTGGATGGTGCACTGGGTATTACACGCAATTAATGAATCATGGAACATTACATCAAAAACTAAGGATATACTGTATGGTGACTAACATAATAAAAAATTATTATAACAAACAAACAAACAAACAAAAAACCACATTGAGATACCACCTTACACCAGTTAGAATGACAAAAATTGACAAGGCAGGAAACAACAAATGTTGGAGAGGATGTGGAGAAAAGGGATCCCTCCTACATTGTTGGTGGGAATGCAAGTTGGTACAGACACTTTGGAAAACAGTGTGGAGGTTCCGCAAGAAGTTAAAAATAGAGCTACACATGACCCAGCAATTGCACTACTAGGTGTTTACCCCAAAGATACAGACGTTGTGAAAAGAAGGGGCACATGCACCCCAATGTTCATAGCAGCATTGTCCACAATAGCCAAACTGTGGAAGGAGCCGAGATGCCCTTCAACAGATGACTGGATTAAGAAGATGTGGTCCAGGGGCTCCTGGGTGGCACAGCGGTTAAGCGTCAGCCTTCAGCTCAGGGTGTTATCCCGGCGTTATGGGATCGGGCCCCACATCAGGCTCCTCTGCTATGAGCCTGCTTCTTTCTCTCCCACTCCCCCTGCTTGTGTTCCCTCTCTCGCTGGCTGTCTCTATCTCTGTCAAATAAATAAATAAAATCTTTTAAAAAAATGTGGTCCGTATATACAATGGAATATTACTCAGCCATCAGAAAGGATGATTACTCAACATTTGCATCAACATAGATGGAACTGGAGGAGATTATGCTAAGTGAAATAAGTCAAGCAGAGAAAGACAATTTTCATATGGTTTTACTTATTTGTGGAGCATAAGGAATAGCAGGGAGATCATTAAGAGAAGGAAGAGAGAAATGAAGGTGGCGGAAACAGAGGGGGAGACGAACCATGAGAGCCTATGGACTCTGGGTAACAAACTAAGGGTTTTAGAGGATATTGGGGTGTGGAGATGGGCTAGCCTGGTGATGGGTATTAAGGAGGGCACATACTGCATGGAGCACTGGGTGTTATATGCAAAGAATGAATCATGGATCACTACATCAAAAGCTAATGATGTACTATTTGGTAACTAACATATCATAATAAAAATTTTAAAAAACCACAAAACAGAAAAACCCAAGGGTCCCAAACTTCTTGTCCTGTGTATTTTTTATTGTTTCACATGACTTCTGCCTTCTCTGTTCCTCCTTTCCCCCCCGTGAAAGGAAATTTCTGTCTTGTAATTTCTTTCAACAGACTTACAGATTCCTAAGTGCAGGAGCCTACATTAATCAGTCCTCTCTGGTCTCATCTCCAGTTGCTTAGCACAATGCATCACACCAGCAGATTCTTCGCAGTAAGCCAGGGTAAATGCCTTGGCATTAACTAGAAAGCAACACAGCTGCCATAGGAAAATCCAAGTGACATCAAAGAGGTCCCTGAGTTTTTAACCCTTCAGAGACCTTGACTGTCTAGAAACACTGCAGCCATTGAAAGCCTATTTTTGTTGAATGGACTTCAGTCATATCTTAGCCAATGAAAGAAAAGGAGTAGAGTGGCATTTTAGTTCCCCTGTAGCGGCCCATTTTCAAGATGTTATAAAACTCTGATTCTACAACTCTCATAAATACAAATGTGCAAGAAACCACAGCCTAGTTTGTTTTAATTTTTATTTTCACTGGTCTAATGGGTCTTTTGAGATACCCAGTGAAGTCCAACTTTCTGGTTTTACAGATGGGGAACTTGAGGCTCAGAGAGATGCTGGGACTTCCCTAAGGATACAACATAAATGGGTTACAGAATCTCTCAATTCCTTGTGCAAACTTCTTTCAATTCCACAAAATCAACAGGTGGTTGTCATCAACCTCATCTTAACCTGGGATCAGAAAGAGCTCAGCGTAGATTAGCACAGTGTCTCCTTTCACATGGAGGGGGCATATTTTGTTTGTTTGATAGGAACATCCTGTCTTTGACTATCAGGCACACACACACACACACACACACACACACACACACACACCCTTCTTGTCAAAGGAAGGTGTCTCCAGCTGTGCACACTGAACCAATCTAGACTTTCAAGAGCTCAGACTTCCCTCAAGGTGTCCAGCTGGAACAATTATCCTGGAGTTAAACGCACATTTTTTTCCAACCTATTAGTTACCCAGAGAGGCTGCTTTTGCAGGCTTCCTGTGTAACCATTTCTTGCTAATCCTGAGCCTTCAACCCAGGGAATCACAGAGTGGTATAGTGAAGAGTCTGGACATGAGATCCTCCGGGGTGTCAGGTTCTTTCTGTTCTTTAAAAAACAAACAACAACAACAACAACAACAAAAACCAAAACAAAAAAGCAAAAAAAGCAAAACCTGATGCCTTAATTTAGGACTCTGAATGCTCAACATCTGAAAATGCCTATTAGCTTTATAGTATAAGTTCCCACATGAAGTTTGATTATCCCTCACAATATAGCAATCAAGTGGTTCTTTGACCTTTTTTGTGCTTAGGGGCTTCTAGTGACCCCCCACTACTTCCAGGCTATTCCATTTTATCATTGAATACATCCAAGCCTTGCTAAATGTTAAGTGGGATAATTTGTGTAAAATACTTAGTGAAATGACTGATACACAGTAAAAGCACTCCTTCCTCCCTATTAAAAAGGGATTCCTTATAGTAAGCTTAATTCTGCCTCCTGGTGGCTTCCAGCCTGTTGAATTCAGACCTATCCTGGTTTCTCCTTTCTGGGCCACACAAGACAAATGTAATTCTTTTTCACATGACAGCTTTGTAGACATTTGAAGAGAGTACCCCTGCCCTGCTTTCCTTCATCCACCATAATTCACTGTAAGACTACTCTCCATCCATCCAGATTTCATCTTCCTGCTGTGGCTTAAGGTTGGCCTCACTTTCCACAAAATCATGGCATTTTCACCAGAGGTTGTCACCAAGTCTCGGCCTGGAGAGTTGGGCCTACAGAAGTGCTCTTACCCTGTGGCCTCCAGCCCCTTATGCCACAAGCAAAGAGTGATAGGAGCTCAACACCTCAAGGCAGCCAAATGGTGAAATGTCATGAGATTGGGGCCCTTATGGTAGCCAACAACTTTCTTCAGCCATTGGCAGCTTCCGCATCCCCTGCCCTTGGCTGGGCAATATCCCCACCTCCTCTCTTCCCCATTCCCCTATCCCATCCCCAAGGGAGGACTCTTCAGGAGTGGGTAAGATTTTACACCACATCCTTAAATCCATTAACCTCCCTTGGTGAACCATGCAAACTGGTTTTTGGCCCATAACTCGCACCAGGTGGGCATCCCTGCTCAACTCTCTACTCTGGCATGCCCCAGGGTATCTCCAGTCTCTGCCACTTTCTCCAAACTGGTGGCATAATTTGGCTATTCCCTTAGGGGCACTAGCATTGGTTTGGTTAGGAGCAGGCAGCAGGATTTACCTTGTGAGCAGGAGTGGCAGAGCTCGGTGGGAAGACTGGATCTGCAAGTGGAGGGGCTCTGCACCTAGGCTGCACTTTCTCAGAAAAACTGTGCCACGATTAGGTCCCACGTCCCGCGCAGAGTGGGGCCGGATGGCCACACTGACTGGAGACCAGCAGCTGGCACGGAAGTGGCTTCGGAGGGAGTACGCCTGCGGCTGAGCTCTGGTGGGCGCCTCTTTGCCACCCCAAGCAAGAGAGCTGCAGTGTTGATGTGATCCCCCTCTGTCCCGCAGCCACACTTCCTGGGGCCACGGCAGCACCAGCAGAGATGCACTCGGAGCCAGCTAGAGGTTAAAGAGATCTTTACTCAAAGGAGCCTCCCCCAGCCGCTGCCTCTGGCCAGCTACTTGCCGTAGGGGCGGCGTTCCTAGGGTCACAATTGACGGAAGATGGAGCCTAAGAGGCAAGCGAAGGGAGGGGTGGGGCTTGGGGAGGGGGAAGGGCCCCAACCCTGAAGTTCAGATCTGAAATCTGTGGCCAGGCTGGAGGAGGCTGGCCAAAGGCCAATGCAAACTCCTTCTAGTGCTCCCCAGAAGAGGTCTTGGAAACCTCGCTATTCCAGGGGTGTAGTCTGGCGCGTCCCAGCAAAGGTGAGCGCCAGGGCAAGGGCGTGTCAAACCGGGCTGCTCTGGAGGGAGCTAATTCCTTGCCCACTACGCCCCCCTCCCCCAACCTCGTACTGTGACTGCCTGTTCTCTTCAGGCAGTTCTGTCTGTTTGGCCAAACTACAATTTTTAACCCAAACATTCCATAGGCCAAATTACAGAGCTCCCAGAAACAAATGGCTGGGATGGCGGGTTAAGGGGTACTACCATTTGCAGGTCAAGCTGAGGGGCCAGCACCCCCCACCCAAGGGCCACACGGACCGCCACACTGTCGCCTGGGGCCCCTGCCTCCAGTCCCTGGGAGGCCTGGAAGACTTGAGGGGAAGAGGAGGTGGAGTGGGAGGGTGCTACCAACTGTAGACAACCGTTTTCCTGGATCCATTCAATCCACTCTTAGCTGTTTCCCAGGTTTCCATATCCCCAGGAGGGCAGATTTCCCCCTTGTTAGTCACAATGCGCATTTACCCCACCCCACCCCCACTCCTTTTTTATTAGCTCTGTAATCACAAGCTTCCAACCAACAAGCCTGGGCAGTTGAGAAAAAACAGGGCTGGAATGCAGTGGGCCCAGGAACTTGGATGGTGCTTTCCCTCAGCTCTCACCAGGTGTGTACTAAGACAAAGGATCTTGCCTCCTGGCTGGGGAAATCTGTACATGAGCCCTTGCTTGTTAGGTGGGAGGGACTGACATTAGAATTTGGCAGGAGGGTTTAATGGACACACCTCTGTTTTTAAATAGAGAAATTAGGCTAATTTACCTGGCATTTATACTAATAAATCTGTATAATATCCCACAGGGAAAAAAATTTCCCACATATCACTTCGGCCCTCTGAAAATGTCATTGTACAATGGAAGCAGTTATGTGAGGCAACATCCCCTTGATTCCCTTGAAATTCTGCCAGAAGACAGAAAAACAGCCATCTGTGACAAATGAATAAATCAAACAAATTTATCCTAGAAGTTGCCATGGAGATACCATGTTGGTGTTGGCTTCCAAGATAGCCTGTCAGCTCTGCAGGGAAGCCAGATCTGGGGCTTCCCTCACATCTCACTTCACGGACTCCTTTCCTACCTCTCACTGCCCACCTCCTGATCCTAGTCTTCCTGCCAGGATATGTAAGTAGTTGATGGGAGACTGAAAGGACCTCACCACCTCCAAACTGAGCAGGGCACTTTACCACCTTGGAGCCTCAGTATTCTTCATCTGTCAAATGACCACAATAAGAAGACCTTCTTCACAATATTTCAGAAAGGATTCAATGCATTGGTCTATGCCTGGTCCATAATCAGAACTCTGTAAGTGCTTGATTCTGTTCCCTTTCCAAAATGAAAGATAGTGCCTCTGAGATACCCTGTTGTCATACATGTCCCATCGCTCTTGATGAAGGCAGAGCCAGATCACCAGTGGTTAACTACACTCTGAAGGAAAGGGCCTGGCCTCCTGCTTTAGAAGCAGGTCTCTTTACTCTTTTCATAGGGTCTGTCTTGATGAGCTCAGATTAGAGGCTACATGCTTCCTACATGCACTGTGTAGTGGCAAGCACACTTTTGAAAATACAGACAAGAGTATTTTGATTGCTCTATTTCTATTTATCATATTCACCTTGATAATAACAACAATAACAATAACAATAATTCCTGTGCTGAATAACAGCCTCTGCAATGGGGAAGGAGACAGAGATGGGAGTAGGAAGATTATTTTTTTTCTGAGAAAGGCTTTTCTAGATTCTGCCCATGTGGAAACGTATTTTATTCAGCTGCTTGCCGCCCAACAGGCCCTTACCATAAGAATTACTTCTGTTTCAAGATTCCTAGGGGAAAAGCCATTTGAGAAGTAAAAAGAAAAGAAAACAAAATAAACAAAACAAAACAAAAAACAAAACAAAAACAATGGACTCCTATGCCAAGAAGCAAAACGACTATGTTCCATGGGTGACACAAAGATGGGAAAGGCCCAGATACTGCCTTTAAGGAACCTCTGTCAATCCAGGAGATAAGGTAAATAAGCAAACAACAGTTGCCACACCTAACATCTTCTGCATCTCATTTTCCACTATAGAAAACTGAACTAACATTTTGTAACCAAATTGCTACTACAGACTTTTCTTATCAAAAGTTAAGCAGTGCATATATCCTATATTCCCAAGCCTTTTGCCACAGCCTTGTTAATACTTGAAAGGGATTCATTGACTATGGTCTTCTCTGCTTATATTCAAAACAGTGCATTAGTGTTACTAATGAGTTGTTGAGTACCATACTGAACAGACCTTGGTCTTGTTTCTAAATTCCATATGGGCCAGCTGGTGTTATATAGAGAAAAATCTATGCCTTACCTGTCATCTTGCCATTTTCCTCCTAGGTTCAAACCTGTGTCTTACCCCTTCCATTAGCCTTAAAATTTAAACCTTTTCTAGTAGACTGAATAATGGCTTCTCAAAGATGTCCATATCTTAATCCCTGGGACTTGTGAATATGTTAATTTATGACAAAAAGATAACTAAATTAAGGATTTTGACATGGGGAGATTATCCTGGATTATCCAGGGGGCCCCAAAATGCAATTGCATATATCCTTGTGAGAGGGAGACAGAGGGAGATTTTACACACAGAATAAAATGATACGAAAATGGAGCAGCAGAGAGAGATTTGAATATGCTGACCCTGAAGATTGGACTAATGAAGGTACAAGACAAGGAATTCCAATTGCCACCAAGAACCAGAAGAAGCAATGAATGGATTCTCCCCAGAGCCTTCGGAGGAACAACCCTGACAACACCTTTATTTTTTTTAAATTAACATTGTTTTTATTATAAAAACAAGGTATTCAATAAAACCAATTCTATGCATCTCCATTTTATTGATTATTTGGATCTCATCTAATTAGAATATAATGCCAGCACATAATTGTTTCTAAACTCTGGTCATCTCATTGGTGGGAATGAGGGTGCTGAGCTCAACCCTATTCTTTTTTTTTCTTTTTTTTATACTGATTTTTTATTTTATTATGTTAGTCACCATACAGTACATCCCCGGTTTCCGACATAAGGCTCGATGATTCATTAGTTGTGGATAACACCCAGTGCACCATGCAATACGTGCCCTCCTTACTACCCATCACCGGCCTTTCCCATTCCCCCACCCCCCTCCCCTCTGAGGCCCTTAGTTTGTTTCTCATAGTCCATAGTCTCTCATGTTTCATTCCCCCTTCTGATTACCCCCCCTTTCTTTATCCCTTTCTTCCCCTACTGGGAATGGGAGAATATATTTGCAAATGACACTACAGATAAAGGACTGGTATCCAAGATCTACAAAGAACTTCTCAAACTCAATACACGAGAAACAAATAAACACATCAAAAAATGGGCAGAAGATATGAACAGACACTTTTCCAATGAAGACATACAAATGGCTAACAGACACATGAAAAAATGTTCAAAATCATTAGCCATCAAGGAAATTCAAATCAAAACCACACTGAGATACCACCCTACGCCAGTTAGAATGGCAAAAATAGACAAGGCAAGAAACAACAATTGTTGGAGAGGATGTGGAGAAAGGGGATCCCTCCTACATTGTTGGTGGGAATGCAAGTTGGTACAGCCACTCTGGAAAACAGTGTGGAGCTCCCTTAAAAAGTTAAAAATTGGGCTACCCTATGATCCAGCCATTGCACTACTGGGTGTTTACCCCAAAGATACAGACGTAGTAAAGAGAAGGGCCATATGCACCCCAATGTTCATAGCAGCAATGTCCACAATAGCTAAATTGTGGAAGGAGCCGAGATGCCCTTCAACAGATGACTGGATTAAGAAGTTGTGGTCCATGTAAAAAATGGAATATTACTCAGCTATCAGAAAGAACGAGTTCTCAACATTTGCTGCACCATGGACGGCACTGGAGGAGATAATGCTAAGTGAAATAAGTCAAGCAGAGAAAGACAACTATCATATGATTTTTTTCTGAGGAAAAGATCGATGATTCATTAATTGCATATAACACCCAGTACACCATGCTATACGTGCCCTCCTTACTACCCATCACCACTCTACCCCATTGCCCCACCCCCTTCCCTCTGAAGCCCTCAGTTTGTTTCTCATAGTCCATAGTCTCTCATGCTTCATTCCCCCTTCTGATTACCCCCCCTTTCTTTATCCCTTTCTTCCCCTACCGATCTTCCTACTTCTTATGTTCCATAGATGAGAGAAATCATATGATAATTGTCTTTGTCTGCTTGACTTATTTCACTTAGCATTATCTCCTCCAGTGCCGTCCATGTTGCTACAGATAAAAGACTGGTATCCAAGATCTACAAAAACTTCTCAAACTCAATACGTGAGAAACCAATAAACAAATCATAAAATGGGCAGAAGATATGAACAGACACTTTTCCCATGATGACATACAAATGGCCAACAGACACATGAAAAAATGTTCAGAATCATTAGCCATCAGGGAAATTCAAATCAAAACCACACTGAGATACCACCTTACACCAGTTAGAATGGCAAAAATTGACAAGGCAAGAAACAGAGGAGCCTGATGTGGGGCTTGATCCCAGAACGCCAGGGTCACGCCCTGAGCCAAAGGCAGACATTAATGACTGCGCCACCAAGGTGCCCTGAAACTGGACCATTTTCTTATACCAAACACAAAAATAAACTCAAAATGGATAAAAGACCTAAATGTGAGACCTGCAACCATGAAAATCCTAGAAGAAAACATGGGCAGTAACTTCTTTGACATCAGCCCTATCAGCTTTTTCTAGATATGTCTCCTGACGCAAGAGAAACAAAAGCAAAAATGAACTACTGGGGGGGGGGAGGAGTTAAGATAGTGGAGGAGTAGGGAACCCCTTTTTCAGCCAGTCCCCTGAGTCAAGTTGGATAGGTACCAGACCAGCCTGAACATCCACGGAATCAGCCTGAGACACAGGAGGATACATCTGGATCTCTACAAATGAACATCTCCGGCACTGAGTATTGAGGTACGAAGCGGGAAGCCATGAAACCGCGCACAGACATCGAAAGATAAATGGAAGGGGGAGGGAGGCACCACGTTTTAGCGCCGGGAAGCGGTAGCCACCTGCACTGGGGGAGCGGGTGGACTCACGGACCGGCACCCGCGAGAGAGCAGACAGAGACCTTGAGCCGGGGAACGCGCGCAACCAGACTGAGGGCCAGAGAGTCAGAGCGCATGGGGGCGCCTGGCGGCTGGCAGTATTAGAAACACAAAGGAGAGAGACACGATGGCCCTGGAAGTGAGGGCCCTGGAAGTGAGGCCCTGGAAGTGATGTGTGGGGCGCACATCCCGGGACACTGCAGGGTTGAGCAGCACCAGCAGTAATGGAGTTAAAGTGGACAGAACATCAGTGGAGAATGGGCTGCAATCCTTCTGTTCTGTGACAGAGGCTGAAATTCGGCCGCTGCTGCTCTGACACTCAGAAGAGGCACAGCAGACCACCAGGGAAAGACGCCAGAGAACAAAAACCTGGAAATACCGGCTCACAGTGTGCCAATTCCCATCCCCCCTTGCAGGGGACATGGAGACTCTACCCAAACAGGGTTGCCTGAGTATTGGCAAGAGAGGCCCCTCCCCCAGAAGGCAGGCTGAAAAATCACGAAGCCCACATCCCAGGGTGCCTGGGTGGCCAGTCCTTAAGCGTCTGTCTTCAGCTCAGGGCGTGATCCCGGCATTCCGGAATCGAGTCCCTCATCGGGCTCCTCCACTGGGAGCATGCTTCTTCCTCTCCCACTCCCCTGCTTGTGTTCCCTCTCTCGCTGGCTGTCTCTCTGTCACATAAATAAATAAAATCTTAAAAAAAAAAAAGAAGCCCACATTCTTAAGATCCCTATAAAACAAGGGCACACGGCCTGGGTCCTGGTCAATAATTTGGCTCTGGACAACCCCGCAACCTCTCCTCATCAGAATGACAAGAAGGAGAAATCCCCCCCAGAAAAGAAAACACAATGAGTCTGTGGCTTCTGCCACAGAACTAATGGATATGGATATAACTAAATTATCAGAAATGGAATTCAGAGTAATAATGGTCAAGATGATAAGTAGACTTGAAAAAAGTATCAACAAAAATGTTAATGAGAATATAGAATCTCTAAGGGAGGAAATGAGAGCGAATCTGGCAGAAATTAAAAATTCTATGAGCTAAGTGCAGTCAAAACTAGAAGCTCTGACAGCCAGGGTGAATGAGGCAGAAGAACGTATCAGTATCAGCGAATTAGAGGATGGGTTAGTAGAAGAGAAAGCTAAAATAGAATCTGGACTCCAAAAAATCCACGCTCAGGAATGTAGGTTATGCAAGATTACTGACTCAATGAAACGTTCCAATGTCAGAATCATCGCCATCCCCAAGGGGGTGGAGAAAAACAGAGGTCTAAAAGAGATATTTGAACAAATTGTAGATGAAAACTTCCCTAATCTAGCAAAGGAAACAAACATTCATGTCCAAGAGGCAGAGTGGACCCCTCCCAAGCTCAACCACGACAAACCTACACCCCGTCACGTCACAGTGTGACTCGTAAATATTAGATCTAAGGATACAGTATTGAAAGCGGCCAGGGCAAAGAAATTTCTCACGTACCAAGGCAAAGGTATCAGAATTACGTCAGACCTGTCTGCAGGACCTGGAATGAGAGAAAGGATTGGGAGGGCATTTGTAAAGCTCTTTCAGAGAAGAATTTGCAGCCAAGGATCCTTTATCCAGCAAGGCTGTCATTCAGAATGGATGGAGAAATAAAGACCTTCCAGAATCGCCAGTCATTGACCAATTTTGTAACCACAAAACCAGCCCTACAGGAGATATTAAGGGGGGTTCTATAAAAGTAAAAAGGCCCCAAGAGTGATACAGAACAGAAAGTCACAATCTATAGAAACAAAGACATTACTGGCAACATGGAATCATTAAAACCATATCTCTCAATAATCAGTCTCAATGTAAATGGCCGAAATGCTCCCATAAAACACCACAGAGTTGCAGATTGGATAAAAAGACATGACCCATCCATTTGCTGTCTACAAGAGACTCATTTTGAACCTAAAGATACATTCAGACTGAAAGGAAAGGGATGGAATACCATCTTTCACACCAATGGACCGCAAAAGAAAGCTGGGGTAGCAATTCTCAAATCAGACAGATTGGATTTTAAAGTAAAGACTGTAGTTAGAGGCACAGAAGGGCACTATAGTATTCTTAAAGGATGTATCCAACAAGGGGATATGACAATTATCAATATATGTGCTCCCAACAGGGGAGCAGCAACATACACAAGCCAACTTTTAAGCACAATAAAGAGACATATAGTTAAAAATACACTAATAGTAGGAGACCTCAATACTCCACTATCAGCAATAGACAGACCACCTAAGCAAGAAATCAGCAAAGAAACAAGAGCTTTGAGTGCCATACTCGACGAGTTGAACTTAATAGATATATATAGAACACTACACCCCAGAACCAAAGAATACTCATTCTATTCTAATGCCCATGGAACATTCTCAAGAATAGACCAGGTTCTGGAACACAAAACAGGTCTCAACAGATACCAAAAGACTGAAATTATTCCCTGCATATTCTCAGACCACAATGCTCTGAAATTGGAACTCAACCACAAGGAACAATTTGGATGAAACTCAAACACTTGGAGACTATGAACCATCCTGCTCAGGAATGACTCGATAAACCAGGAAATCAAAAATCAACTTAAACAATTTATGGAGACCAACAAGAATGAAAACACAATGGTCCAAAACCTTTGGGATACTGCAAAGGCAGTCCTAAGGGGGAAATACATAGCCATCCAAGCCTCACTCAGAAGAATAGAAAAATCTAAAATGCAGTTTTTATATTCTTACCTCAAGAAGCTGGAGCAGCAACAGAGGGACAGGCCTAATCCACTCATGAGGAAGCAGTTGACCAAGATTAGAGCAGAAATCAATGAATTAGAGACCAGTTGTACAGTAGAGCAGATCAACAGAACTAGAAGCTGGTTCTTTGAGAGAATCAATAAAATTGACAGACCACTAGCAAGACTTCTCCAAAAGAATAAAGGACCTACATTAATAAACTTATGAATGAAAAGTGAGAGGTCACAACCAACACCAATGAAATTGGAAGGATTGTTAGAAACTTTTATCAACAGCTATATGGCAATAAATTAAGCAATCTGGACGAGATGGAGGCCTTCCTGGAAACCTATAAACTACTAAGTCCGAAACAGGAAGAAATTGATTTTGTAAACAGGCCAATTAATTTTGAAGAAATTGAGTCAGTGATAAACAACCTTCCAAATAACAAAACTCCAGGCCCAGATGGTTTTCCTGGGGAATTCTACCAAACATTCAAAAAAGAAATAATACCTATTCTCCTAAAGCTAATTCAAAAAATAGAAACAGAAGGAAAGCTACCAAACTCATTCTATGAGGGCAATATTACCTGATCCCCACACCCTGCAAAGACCCCATCAAAATGGAGAATTACAGACCGATTTCCCTAATGAATATGGACGCCAAAATCCTCAACAGGATACTGGCTAATAGAATCCAACAGTACATTAAAAGGTTTATCCATCATGACCAAGTGAGATTCATCCCTGAGATGCAAGTGTGGCTCGACATTCACAAATCAATCAATGTGATACATCATATCAACAAGAAAAGTCTCAGGAATATATGATCCTCTCAATTGATGCCGAAAAAGCATTTGACAAAATACAGCATCGTTTCCTGATTAAAACCCTTCAGAGTGTAGGGATAGAGGGTACATTCTTCAATTTCATAAAAACCATCTATGAAAAGCCTACAGCAAATATCATTCTCAATGGGGAAAAGCTGGAAGCCTTTCCCTTAACATCAGGAACACGACAAGGATGCCCACGCTCACCACTATTATTCAACATAGTACTAGAAGTCCTTGCAACAGCAATCAGACAACAAAAAGGGATAAAAAGTATCCAAATCGGCAAAGAAGAAGTCAAAATGTCTCTCTTCGCAGATGACATGATACTCTATATGGAAAAAACAAAAGAAGCCACTCCCAAACGATTAGAAGTTATAGAGCAATTCAGTAATGTGGCGGGATACAAAATCAATGCTCAGAAAACAGTTGCATTTCTATTCACTAACAATGTGACTGAAGGAGTAGAAATTAGGGAATCCATCCCATTTATAATAGCACCAAACACCAAACGTTACCCTGGAATTAACTTAACCAGAGATATAAATGATCTATATTCTAGAAACTATAAATCACTCTTGAAAGACATTGAGGAAGACACAAAAAGATGGAAAAATATTGAATGCTCATGGCTTGTAAGAATTAACATAGTTAAAATGTCCATGCTACGCAGAGCAATCTACACTTTCAATGCTATCCAAATCAAAATACCAATGACTTTTTTCAAAGAACTGGAACAAATAGTCCTTAAATTTGTATGGAACCAGAAAAGACCCCTAACCGCCAAGGAATTGTTGAAAAGGAAAAACAAAGCTGGGGGCATCACATAGCCAGATTTCAAGCTGTACTACAAAGCTGTGATCACCAAGACAGCATGGTACTTGTGCAAAAACAGACACATAGAACAATGGACAGAATAGAGAACCCAGAAATGGACCCTCGGCTCTTTGGGCAACTAATCTTTGATAAAGCAGGAAAAAACATCCAATGGAAAAAAAGACAGTCTCTTCAATAAATGGTGCTGGGAAAATTGTCCAGCTACATGCAAAAGAATGAAACTTGACCACTCTCACACCATACAAAAAGATAAACTCCAAATGGACAAAAGACCTTGATGTGAGACAGGAATCCATCAAAATCCTAGAGGAGAACATAGGTAGCAACCTCTATGACATCGGCCAAAGCAACCTTTTTCACGACACATCTCCAAAGGCAAGAGAAACAAAAGATGAAATGAACTTGTGGGACTACAGCAAGATAAAAAGCTTCTGCACAGCCAAGGAAACCATAAAAAAAAAAAAACTAAGAGGCAGCCCACGGAATGGGAGAATATATTTGCAAATGATGCTACAGATAAAAGACTGGTATCCAAGATCTACAAAGAACTTCTCAAACTCAATACGTGAGAATCAGATAAACAAATCAAAAAATGGGCAGAAGATATGAACAGACACTTTTCCAATGATGACATACAAATGGCCAACAGACACATGAAAAAATGTTCAAAATCATTAGCCATCAGGGAAATTCAAATCAAAACCACACTAAGATACCACTTTACGCCAGTTAGAATGGCAAAAATAGACAAGGCAAGAAACAACAATTGTTGGAGAGGATGTGGAGAAAGGGGATCCCTCCTACATTGTTGGTGGGAATGCAAGTTGGTATAGCCACTCTGGAAAACAGTGTGGAGGTCCCTTAAAAAGTTAAAAATTGAGCTACCCGTTGACCCAGCCATTGCACTACTGGGTATTTACCCCAAAGATACAGACGTAGTGGAGAGAAGGGCTATATGCACCCCAATGCTCATAGCAGCATTGTCCACAATAGCCAAATTGTGGAAGGAACTGAGATGCCCTTCAACAGATGACAGGATTAAGAAGTTGTGGTCCATATATACAATGGAATATTACTCAGCTATCAGAAAGAACGAGTTCTCAACATTTGCTGCAACATGGACGGCGCTGGAGGAGATAATGCTAAGTGAAATAAGTCAAGCAGAGAATGACAATTGTCATATGATATCTCTTATCGGTGGAACATAAGAACTAGGATGATCGGTAGGGGAAGAAAGGGATAAAGAAAGCGGGGGTAATCAGAAGGGTGAATGAAGCATGAGAGACTATGGACTCTGAGAAAAAAACTGAGGGCTTCAGCTTGGACGGGGATGTGGGAATGGGATGGACTGGTATGGGTAGTGAGGAGGGCACATGTTGCATGGTGCACTGGGCGTTATATGCAACTAATGAAGCATGGAGCTTTACATCGGAAACCAGGGATGTACTCTATGGTGACTAACATAATATAATAAAAAAACATTAAGATAAGTTAAAAATAGAGCTACTCTATGATCCAGCCATTGCACTACTGGGTATTTACCCCAACGATACAGACGTAGTGAAGAGAAGGGCCATATGCACCCCAATGTTCATAGCAGCACTGTCCACAGTAGCTAAATTGTGGAAGGAGCCGAGATGCCCTTCAACAGATGTCTGGATTAAGAAGATGTCGTCCATATATACAATGGCATATTACTCAGCCGTCAGAAAGAACGATTACACAACATTTGCAGCAACGTGTACAGGACTGGAGGATATTATGCTAAGTGAAATAAGTCAGGCAGAGAAAGACAATTATCATATGGTTTCACTCATTTATGGAACATAAGAAATAGGAAGACTGGTAGGGAAAGGAAGGGAAGAATGAAGGGGGGGTAAACAGAAGGGGGAATGAACCATGAGAGACTGTGGACTCTGGGAAACAAACTGAGGGCTTCAGGGGGGAGGGGAGTGGCGGATTGGGATAGGCCGGTGATGGGTATTAAGGAGAGCCCATATCGCATTGTGCACTGGGTGTTGTATGCAATAATGAATCATGGAACATTGCATCAAAAACTGGGGATGTACTGTTGGTGAATAATATAACAAAATAATAATTATTTTAAAAAAATGAACTACTGAGGCTTCATCAAAATAAAAGTCTTCTGCACAGTGAAGGAAAAGGCATCCTACAGAATGGGAGAAGATATTTGCAAATGATACATTTCATAAAAGGTTAATATCCTAAATATATAAAGAATTTACAAAATTTAACACCCAAAACACAATCCAATTTTAAAATGGGCAAAAGACACGAACAGATTTTTTTATTTAAATTCCATTAGCCAACATATAGTACATCATTAGTTTTAGATGTAGTATGAACAGATATTTCTCCAAAGAAGACATACAGGTGTCCAACGGACACATGAGAAGATGCTCAACATTACTTGCCATCAGAAAATGCAAAGCAGATCTACAATAGTTATTACCTCACAACTGTCAGAATGGCTAAAACCAACAACATAGGAAACAACAGGTGTTGGTGAGGATGTGGAGAAAATGGTACCCTCCTGCACTGTTGGTGCATAGTCTTTCAGGGGGCGAGGGGATGATGATGGAGAGCTGACAGGAGGAAGCACTCCACAAAAGAAGTGGTGCAATATCCTTGTCAGTCAAAGCCCAATAATCTGAAAGAGAGGGAGGGAGGAGGAAGTAGAGAAAAGGACAAACATGCCCTATCTCCCTTTGCTGTTTTGGGGTGAGCCATGGTGACTACAGTTCTTTAGACTGGGCCAAATACTTCAACCAAACTCATGCACCAAATTTAAATACCACCACGTTTTTAAAAGGTTTATTCATTTATTTGAGAGAGAGAGAGAAAGAAAGAGAGAGAGAGAGAACACAAAGAATGGGGGGAGGGGCAAAGGGAAAGAATCTTCAAGCAGACTCTTCACTGAGCATGGAACTTGATCCCATGACCCATGATGTCATGACCTAAGCTGAAACCAAGAGCCAGATGTGCTTAACCTGTTGAGCCACCCAGGTGCCCCACCATCACCTTTGATAATATTAGAATGACTCCAGGAGCTACTGCCTTGTTCTCAGGCCCAAGAAGACTATGGGATTGGCACCTGGGGAACAGGGAATGTACTAGTTACCTGAGGGATAAACTTTACCTATACCTTTCCTCACAGGCTGATCTTCATTAAAACAGACACCCGGTGTTCTGGGCTCTTTGGTTAACCCTAATTGGGTAAGAGCTCCCACTTCATGGCATTCTCATGCCTGCCTTCTATACTTAGATTCATATACCTGTAAAGTCAGGCCAAGCATTACTCCTATGTAGGTATGTAGGAAGCTGGCTTGGTTCAAGCTCTACAAAGATAATTTTTGCACAATAAGAACCTTGACTTAGGAGTCTGGGGAATTGAGTTCAAGTCTTGATTGTGTTACTGAATGGCAGTAAGATTTTGGGAACATCATTTTCTTTGTCTGGGCCTCAGTTTCCCTACCCACTGTAAAATAATGTAAAGCAAGAAATTCGCAAATGTTTCTTCCAAGTGTAAAGTTATTTGTGTCTGAGAAAAAATTACAGTAGAAAAGATGAATGTGAGATATTAACAATTACTTTCTCAAAGCCAGCTGTGAGTCCCCATTGAAAAAACTGTTTTGGGGATGGAGATGGCCGTTTTTTCTGGATCTGTTTCCACGGGAAGAGAATCAGTGACTACTCAGGGCAGTTTACAAATTTGTTGGAAAACAAATTGCTTGGTTGCATAAGCAACATCTTTGATTACCAAAATTGGAGTCAAGAAGACTTGTGTAAACGTAGTTGGTTAGGTAAGGGGTAGAGGAGGAGAGGATGACTGTATTTCAACCCTCCAGAGAGAGCCCTTATAGGGTCTATCAGCTCCTTCCCTAAAGGCTCATTCTAATAAATGGATGACAATGGAGGATTCAGGACTTACTAGATGGCCGTAGGGGCACATTAAGGGAGGCAAGAGCACAGAACTGGGGCAGTGACACACTTCATCAACTTCACATTTGGGCCCCAAACTGGCCATAAGAGAGACCTTGGCAGTTTAAAAGTCCTAGCAGTGGGTCTCTCTCTTCTTCCTTCCTTCCTTCCTTCCTTCCTTCCTTCCTTCCTTCCTTCCTTTCTTTCTTTCTTTCTTTCTTTTTCTTTCTTTCTTTCTTTCTTTTTTTCCTCTTTCTTTTTTAATGGCAAGTTCTCTAAACCAACTGTCCAGCATTAGAAAGAAAACACAAAGAAAACCAAGTCTTATTCCCCACTCCATCACACAAAGAGCAAGACTGTGGGAGTCTGTGGAAAATTGCTGCCTGGTCAGACCAGGTCTTTTTTCTCTCATGTCCTTCTCTGATGATTTCCCATCTCTGGTCTGACCAGGTCTTTCTCCATAGGGATCAAATCACACATTTCCAGTATGCTTCTGGCCATATACCTGTGACCTAGGGGAGGGGAACGGGATAATAACTTTCCCGACTGCTCTTGAGGAAGTAGGTCCTTGGTGCCTGATTTACAAGCAGTCTGGTTGTTTGGGATCATTTAGGGCTCCCAGTATGGAATCCTCAGTCCTTGTGTACCAAGGAAAGGCTGCAAGAGGGATTGTCACCCTCCCAATTTCATGGGAACCACAACTTCCTGAAGTCCTGGCCTTGGGCTTCTATCCCTAAGGTCACTAGAACACATTTCTTCATAGACTTTGGGACAGGTTTAAAGACTAGGTCACTTTATTCTTCTCCCTGTACTCACAGTCACATCCCAGGTGCTTCAGCTTTAACAGTCATTCAGCTGACAGCTTAGTCATCAGCTTCCACATAGGTCTCAGGCACTGTCTCGCCTAGACAATCACATTATCTTCCTGTTTCTCTGTCACTATGAGTTTAGCTCCTGTCTCCAAATACCTTTTTTTTCCCTCTGTGCCTAAAGTCACCACCTGGCAATTACAGTTGCGTATCAAGGCCCATAAAAGACTTTAAACACCTCTCATTTAAACAGAAGTCAGGGAAGGACTCATTCTGAATGTTTCTGAATACTAGTGTCCATATACATTATCTCATCTGAACATATTACATAGTATATAAACTGGAAAGACAAGAGAGGTTATTTCTTTACATGAATTCCTTTAGGCACAGTTCTAAAGACTTCAGGGCTGGTTAGAGCTTCTAACAGGGGAAAGGATCCCCTAGGAGAGGTGATGTCTCACACCTGAAATTTGGTTTATTATCTTTTGAGGAAGAGGCAGTCTAGAGGCTGGTCATTAACTATTAACTAACAGACCATGTCCAGATGCTTCCTCAGCCTTATCCAAAGAATTGCACTTCAGTCTTCAAATTGTAGGAACATTCAAGCTTCTGAATTTGCCTATTTCCAGCTGCATCAAGGCTAAGCCCTCATTTCTTTTTTTTAATTCAACCTTAATACATTTATTTTTTTAATTTTTTTATTATGTTCAGTTAGCCAGCATATAGTTAGCCCTCATTTCAATAGGCTTCTGCAAAAGACCTAACATCCAGCCACTCTTTAATGAAACAATTATCATAAGTATAACAATCTTAATACTGATACAGTGATAAGAGCTTGAGGAGATGCTTAGGAAGAATCCTCTGACTGGCTTTCATACCCCAGTGCGTAAATGGAAGTAAGCTTTGTGTTTCCTATTTGAATGCCTAATTCTGTGTTTCTGGAGTCTCTCAGGGAGGACTGAAGACAGAGTAAAAGAAGTTTTCTGCCGTGACAAGTTGAAGTTTTATTGCTATATGCTAATGTACACTTTTGAAGTTAGTATAAAACCTATCCCTGGCCCTCTCCTAGAAAAATTACCCAAAACACTGTGGATAGGACATCTTCAGGTCTCCTGAATTCAGGCAGATAATAATTAGGATTTATTTGGTAACAGTTGGATGGCTAGAGAGGATGCTGAGACCCAATCAATTTCCTTATCAGTAATTTCTCTGGGTCTACAGTTTTGGGAAAGAAGGAATTACACTTGAGAATTCTTTTTTTAATTAGGTTATGTTAGTCACCATAGAGTACTTCATTAGTTTTGGTGTAGTATTCCATGATTAATTGTTTGTCTATAAAACCCATTGCTCATTGCAGTAACTGCCCTCTTTATTACCCATCATCAGGCTAACCCAGACCCCACCACCTCCCCTCTGAAACGCTCAGTTTGTTTCCCAGAGTCCATAGTCTCTCATGGATCCTCAACCCTTCTGATTCCCACCCCCTTCATTTTTCCCTTCCTTCTAATGTCCTCCATGCTATTCCTTATGGTCCACAAATAAGCGATACCATAAGATAAATGTCTTTCTCTGCTTGACTTATTTCACTTAGCATAATCTCCTCCAGTTCCCTCCCTGTTAATACAAATATTGGGTGATCATTATTGCTGATGACTGAGTAATATTCCACTGTATATATGGACCACATCTTCTTTATCCATTTGTCTGTTGAAGGGCATTTTGGCTCCTTCCACAGTTTGGCTATTGTGAACATTGTTGCTATGAACATTGGGGTGCATGTTCCCCTTCATTTCACTGCATCTGTATTTTGGGGGTAAATACTCAGTAGTGTAATTGCTGGGAACATATGGTAGCTTTATTTTTAACTCTTTGAGGAACCTCTACACTGTTTTCCAAAGTGGCTGTACCAACTTGCATTCCCACCAACAGTGTAAGAGGGTTCCCCTTTCTCCACATCCTCTCCAACAATTGTTGTTTCTTCCCTTGTCAATTTTTGCCATTCTGACTGGTTTAAGGTAGTATCTCAACATAGTTTTGATTTGAATTTCCTGATGGCTACGTATGTTGAACATTTTTTCATGTGTCTGTTGGCCATTTGAATGTCTTCATTGGAAAAGTGTCTGTTCATATTATCTGCCAATTTTTTGATTTATTTGTTTCTTGGGTGTTGAGTTTGAGAAGTTCTTTATAGATCTTGGATAGCAGCCCTTTCTCTGTAGTGTCATTTGCAAATTTATCCTCCCATTCTGTGGGTTGCGTCTATGCTTTGTTGACTGACTCCTTTGTTGTACAGAAGCTTTTCATCTTGATGAAATCCCAAAAGTTCATTTTTGCTTTTGTTTCCCTTGCCTTTGGAGACATGTCATGAAAGAAGTTGGTGTGTCTTATGTTGAGGAGATTATTGCCTATGCTCTTCTCTAGGATTTTCATGGATTCCTGTCTCACATCGAGGTCTTTCTTCCATTTAGAATTTATCTTTGTGTATGGTGTGAGAGAATGGTCTAGTTTCATCCTTCTGTATATAGCTGTCTAATTTTCCCAAACCAATTATTGAAGAAACTGTCTTTGCTCCATTGGATGTTTTTTCCTGCTTTGTCAAAGATTAGTTGACCATAGAATTGAGGGTCCATTTCTGGAGTCTCCATTCTGTTCCACTGATCTATGTGTCTGTTTTTGTGCCAGTACCATGCTATATTAGTGATCACAGGTTGAGATCAGGCAACGATGCCCCCAACTCTGTTTTTCTTTTTCAAAATTTCCTTGGTGATTCAGGGTCTTTTCTGGTTCCACACCAATTTTATGATTGCTTGTTTCAGCACTTTGAAAAATGTCATTGGTATTTTGATTGCAATGGCTTTGAAAGTATAGATTACTCTGAGTAGCATAGACATTTTAACTATGTTTATTCTTCTGTTCAATGGGCATGGGATATTTTCCCATCTTTTTGTGTCTTCCTCAATGTCTTTCATCAGTGTTCTGTAGTTTCTAGAGCATAGATCATTTACCACTTTGGTTAGGTTTATTCCAAGATACCTTACGGTTTTTGGTACTATTGTAAATGGAATCGATTCCTTAATTTCTCTTTCATCAGTCTCATTGTTAGTGTATAGAAATGCAACTGAATTTTTGTGCATTGATTTTCTATCCTGCCACATTACTGAATTGCTGTATGAGTTCTAGTAATTTGGGGGTGGAGTCTTTTGGGTTCTTCTCCACATAAAGTATCATGCCATCTGTGAAGAGAGAGAGTTTGACTTCTTCTTTGTCAATTTGAATACATTTTATTTCTTTTTGTTGTCTGATTGCTGTTGCTAGGACTTCTAGTACTATGTTGAACAATAATAGTGAGAGTGGGAATCCTTGTAGTGTTCCTGATCTTAAGGGAAAGGCTCTCAGCTTTTCCCCATTGAGAATTATATTACCTGTGGGTTTTGCATAGTTAGTTTTTATGAAGTTGAGGATTGTATCCTCTATCCCTACACTCTGAAGGGTTTTAATCAGGAAAGGATGCTGTATTTTGTCAAATGCTTTTTCTACATCAATTGAGAGGACGATATGATTCTTGTCTCTTCTCTTAATAATGTATTCTATCACATGATTGATTTGCGAATATTGAACCACCCTTGAATCCCAGGGATGAATTACACCTGATCGTGATGGATAATCCTATTAATGTACTATTGGATCTTATTAGCTAGGATCTTGTTGAGGATTTTGGCATTCATATTCATCCGTGATATCAGTCTGTACTTCTACTTTTTAATGTGGTGTTTGCCTGGTTTGGTGATCAAGGTGATTGTGGCCTCATAGAATGAGTTGGAAGTTTTTCTTCTGTTTCTATTTTTTCAAACAGCTTCAGGAGAATAGGTATTATTTCTTCTTTGAGTGTTTAGTAGAATTACCCAGGGAAGCCATCAGGCCCTGGACTTTTGTTTTTCTGGAGATTTTTGATCACTGCTTCAATCTCATTACTGGGTATTGGCCTATTTAGGATGTCAATCACTTCCAGTTTCAGTCCTGGTAGTTTATAGGTTTCCAGGAAGGCATCCATTTCTTCCAGGTTGCTTAATTTATTGGCATATAGTTGTTGATAACTGTTTCTGATGATTGTTTCTATTTCCTTGGTGTTAGTTGTGATCTCTCCCCTTTCATTCCTAATTTTAATAATTTGGGTCCTTTCTCTTTAATTTTGAATAAGTCTGGCCAATGGTTTACCCCAAAGATACAGATTTAGTGAAAAGAAGGGGCACATGTGCCCCAACATTCATAGCAGCAATGTCCACAATAACCGAACTGTAGAAGGAGCTGAGATGTCCTTCAACAGAAAAATGGAAAAAGAACATGTGGTTCATATATACAATGGAATATTACTCAACCATTAGAGATGATGCATACCTGCCATTCAGTTCAGAATGTATGGAACTTGAAGAGATTATGCTAAGTGAAATAAGTCAAGCAGGGAAATACAATTATCATATGGTTTCACTCTTACGTGGATCATAAGGAATAACATGGAGGACACTAGGAGAAGGAAGGGAAAAGTGATGACAAGGGGATCAGAGAGGGAGACAAACCATGAGAGACTGTGGACTCTGGGAAACAAACTGAGAGTTTCTGAGGAGAGGGGAAGGTGGTAGGGTAACTGGATAATGGATATTGAGGAGGGCATGTGTTGTAATGTGCATTGAGTGTTATATGAAACTAATGAATCGTTGAACACTGTATCAAAAACTAATGATGTACTGTATGGTGGCTAACAACATAATAAAACCATGCAAAGAAAGAAAGAAACAACATATGAATGGTAAACCAACAGTGTCACATCCAAACCGTAGAATGCAACTCAGGAGTGAAATGAAACAAACTATCAATATACACACAACTTGGATGAACCTAGAGAGGATTATACTGAGGGAGAAATAAGGCAATCCTAAAAGGTACATTGTGCATGATTCCAATTCTATAACGTTTCTGACATGACAATGTTATAAAGATTAGTCATTTCCAGTGGTTAGGGAGGTGAGTGCGATCGTGGTGACTGACTATAAAAGAGTTGCATGAGGGATACTTTCTATGTAACAGTTCTATGGCATAGTTGTTGTGTTGATTACACAAATCTACACATGTGTATAATTAAATAGAACTCAATTACCACACACACACACACACATACACACATTTCAGTGCATGTAAAACTGATAAAATCTGAATAAGGCTAATTGTATAAGCACTAATTCTGGTTGTGATATTGTATTATATTTATGCAAGATGTCACCATTAGGGAGACCCAGCAAGGAGTACAAAAGGTCTCTCTTCATTATTTCTTTTTGTGTGTGTGTGTGGGGGGGGTTGGCATTTAAAAATATTGGTGGTTTATGTTTAACTACACAAGGCATTAACACAAAGACTCAGGATCCAAATTTTGACTCTTTTTGATTTGGAAGACCTATCTGGGGAGTACTTTAAATGAGGGCTCTGCCCTTAAATAGTTTTATTTGTCAGACTCAACAAGATCCTAGCCAAAAGGATCCAACAGTACATTAAAATGATTATTCATAACAACCAGGTGGGGTTTATTCCTGGGATGCAAGGGTAGTTCAACATTCAGAAATCAATCAGTGCAATAGATCACATAAACAAAAGAAGGTACAAGAACCATATGATCCTCTCAATTGAAGCAAAGAAAGCATTAGACAAAATACAGCATCCTTTCTTGATTAGAACGCTCCACAATGTAGGGATAGAGGGAACCTACCTCAATATCATAAAAACCATCTATGCAAAGCCCACAGTGAATATCATTCTCAAGGGGGAGAAGCTGAGAGCCTTTCCCTTAAGATCAGGAACACTACAAGGATGCCCACTCTCGCTATTATTGTTCAACACAGTACTAGAAGTCCTAGCAACAGCAATCAGACAACAAAAAGAAATAAAATGTATTCAAATTGGCAAAGAAGAAGTTAAACTCTCTCTCTTCACAGATGGCATGATACTTTATGTGGAGAACCCAGAAGACTCCACCCCCAAATTACTAGAACTCATACAGCAATTCAGTAATGTGGCAGGATAGAAAATCAATGCACAAAAAATCAGTTGCATTTCTATACACTAACAATGAGACTGATGAAAGACAAATTAAGGAATCAATCCCATTTACAGTAGCACCGAAAACCATAAGATACCTAGGAATAAACCTAACCAAAGAGATAAAAGATCTATACCCTAGAAACTACAGAACACTTATAAAAGAAGTTGAGGAAGACACAAAGAGATGGAAAAACATTCCATGCTCATGGATAGGAAGAATAAACATTGTGAAATGTCTCTTCATTATTTCTTAAATCTGCATGTGAATCTACAATTATCACAAAAAGAAGTCTGATTTTTTTTAACAAAGGGTAAGTCATGGCCATATGTAACATATGGGTTTGTCAAGGGCCTAAGTAGAAGAGATTATGTCACTTATAAGTGAATTCGATATTCAAGGAATAATTTTTTAAAAGAGCACTTATTCTGTAATACAACTATACATTCAGTTAAAAAAAGATGAAATTGACAAGCATGGTAAAAAAAAAAAGATAGACTTGTACAAGATCTTGGAGAAGTAAATACATTAGCAATTCCTTTTTAAAAAATAAACCATATTTTTTTGGATTTTTTGTTTTTGTTTTATTTTTAATTTAAATTCAATTATCCAACATTATTAGTTTTTTATATAAGGTTCAATGATTTATTAGTTGCACATAACACCCAGTGCTCATCACATCACACACCCTACTTAATGACCGTCACCCAGTGCCCCATCCCCCCACCCACCTCCCTTTCTGCAGCCCTCAGTTTATTTCCTGGTGTCAAGAGTCTCATATGGTTTGTCTCCCTCTCTGACTTCTTCCCATTCAGTTTTCCTCCCCCTTCCCCAATTGTTCTCTACACTATTTCTTATATTCCACATATGAGTGAAACCATATGACAGATGTCTTTCTGTGATTGACTTATTTTACTTATCATAATTCCCTCTAGTTTCATCCATGTCAATGTAAATGGTAGGTATTCATTCTTTCTGATGGCTGAGTAATATTCCATTGTATATATATACCACATCTTCTTTATCCATTCATCTGTTGAAGGACATCTCGGCTCCTTCTACAGTTTGGCTATTGTGGACATTGCTGCTATGAACATTGGGGTGTAGGTACTCCTTCTTTTCACTACATTTGTATCTTTGGGGTAAATATCCAGTAGTGCAATTGCTGGATCATAGGGTAGTTCTATCTTTTATATCCTGAGGAACCTCAAGAGTGGCTGTACCAGCTTGCATTACCACCAACGGTGTTTAGAGTGTTCCCCTTTCTCCACATCTCACCAACATTTATTGTTCCCTCTCTTGTTAATTTTTGCCATTCTAATTGGTGTAAGGTCATATCTCATTGTGGTTTTGATATGTATTTTCCTGATGATAAGTAATGTTGAGCATTTTTTTCTTGTGTCTGCTGGACAATTGTATGGCTTCTTTGGAGAAGTGTCTGTTCATATCTTCTGCCCATTTCTTGACTGGATTCTTTGTTTTGTGTGTGTGTGTTGAGTTTGAGAAGTTCTTTATAGATCTTGGATACCAGTCCTTTAGCTGTAGTGCCATTTTCAAACATCTTCTCCCATTTTGTAGGTTTTCTTTTAGTTTTGTTGACTATTTCCTTTGCCATGCAGAAGCTTTTTATCTTCATGAAATCCCAGTAGTTCATTTTTGCTTTTGTTTCCTTTGCCTTTAGAGACATTTCTTGCAAGAAGTTGTTGCAGCCAAGGTTGAAGAATTTACTGCCATCTGTGTTTGTGTGTCCCTAGTCAAGCCAGCAAGGTACTGAATGGTGATTTGGTGTCTTGCCATCCTCTCCAAGCTAGGTTTTCCATTTCTAGTTTCCTGTGCTAAACTGCATTTGTGTGCACCTTAGAGTGTCTGTGTGTGTGTGTTTGTGTGTGTTTGTTGGGACCAGGAAGGGTTTCTCTAGTTTGCTGCTTCCTGGTTTTCCTGCCTAAAGAGGTCTTGACTAGCATATTGACAAGTTCATCTATTACAACAAAACTCAGAACTAAAAAGGTGCAGACTGCCCGGCCCAGTATTCCAACTGGAAGAACTAATAAATCTAAAATAGGAGGAAAAAATAAAGAACATATTGTTTTTTTAATTACCCAGTAGGCAGAAAGATGAGAGTAAGAAGAGGAAGGGGACTAGTTTACTGACTCCTGAGCAAAGAAAAATGACCTCAAAGGCTTTTCACGTCTTGCATTCTTCTGAGCACCACATCTTGGCATTAGGCCGAGGCTCTGTGACTCTGGGTTGTGCCCACACCATTGCTGAAGCAGTTCCTTTCTCACAACTCTGGGAGTGAGTCATATACCAAAACAAGCATCTCTTCATATAAAATAAGCCTGTAGTTCAGATGCTGTGACCCCAGTGGGCAGGCTCTCCCCTGCAGGATTTTCTGCAAAGTGGTCACTCCTTCTCAAGTTATCACAGAAACTAGCTTCAGTGGTCCTGACACTAGCCAAAGAGTGGTTAGATATTTGATATCTAAGATAAGTCCCCCCCATATTGGGGGACTTATCTATCTCTCCCCTATGTCTTCCATTCCAGAATCATGATTGGCTATGAATCCAAAGGATTCCTCCTAGAGGAGGGCCTTCTCTGGTTGTTTGAAGTTCCTTACTGCATTTCACAATGACTTCCTGGAAGAAGTGTGTCCCTAATCAGCAGAACTATCCATCCCAGTGGGCAAGTGTCTTAGAGTTGTGGAAAGTAAAGACTGTTATTAACCATGAAATGGTAAAGAAGTACACTTTAAAGGAATTAAAATGTTAGTGGATAGAGCTACGATGTTACATTATTAAACACTTTTGTTTAATCCACACCAAAAAGTCAACCAGGGAAACATTTCTCCTGCTTCTGAAAGAGCCATGTCTTGTGCAGAGAATTCTAAAGATGGTTGGCAGGGGCATTACATTGATTAAGAAATGAAAATATATTGGGGCAATAGACTTAAAGAAGAAGAAAGAAGTCTTCCCTCTCTTGAGCTCTCTTTTAGTCTTGTGTGGGGACTGTTAGTGATGATTGAGACTGTAAGAGGAAAGGGAAGTTAAGGTATATCCATTATTACTGTTGCTTCTGCACAAAGGGGATGTGGGGGTTGTCTCATTTCCTCCCCATCTGCTTTCAGCATTATGGAAGTACATAAGAAGAATGCAGAATCTTTGCTTGCTATACACACCATTTGGGCTCCCTTGGGATCTTTCTAGCTCCTAAGACTCTCAGAGGGCTAGTACATTGCTCAACTCCAAGGGACACCATGCACACTGACATCTAGGTGACTGGCACTCCCTAGAGTTATACAGAGCACAGTCTGTGCAATCCTATACAGCAGCTCTAACTTTGTTAAGGGGCCCTTAATGATAACTAAGGGGAAAGATAGAGGTGATCATAAACTTCCAAATGATGCCAAGAGCAACAGTTGGGCTTCTAGTTGGACATCATGAAACACTTCCTGATTCTGAGATGTGATCAAAAAATGTTGCAGAACAGGTTTTTTGTGTTTTTTTTTTGTTTTTTTTTTACGTGGGTTAAGGAAAGGAGCAAAGATTCTCCAGCTGAATTAATTCTCGCCTTAGGCAAAAGGTAGACATGAGGCCCCTGGGAAGCCTGGCTAGTTGTAGGTTTGCAAATATCTTGAGAAGAAAACCACCTGTATATTAAACCAAGCCCCCAGGCAAGGGAAGTCTAAATACCAGTATTCAGATCAGAAGAGTTAAGGCTGGCAAAAAAAAAAAAAAAAAAAAAAGCAAAAATCAAGCCAGACTGAGGACAAATGTGTGGAAATAGTACGGAAATTTTCTGAGGTTTCAGCTCTGTTACTGATGAGAGTGCGTTATATAAATCTATTGCTATTAGAGAAACTTAAGCTCCTTAACGTTAAACATAAGCATCATAGACTCTTATCTCAAAGGAAGTGCACACACACACACACACACACACATATTTCAAAGAAACAGAAGCCCCAAAAACATCTTATTTAGTGAAACTTTGATTTTTTCTTGTTTATCCCACCGTAGCAAAAGATCTGTTTTATATTGACTGTGGACACATTTTCTTGCAGTTACGTATTCTAGGTTTTGATTCTACTAAGTAATAGTGGTAAAAGAGACACTGGGATGGAGTGGAAAAGAGAATAATAATAAGGATAAAAAATAATATTCTAGTTGGAAAGATTATGTATATAATATATGATACATACAGAAAAATACACACATATCCATATAAACATATATACATGATTTAATTGAGTATAAAAGTTAGATTATTGTTATTAGGAAGAGAATGCAGAAAGATTCTAATTTTGCTGTGTGACCTTGAACAAGTCCCTTTTCCTCTTTGTGTCTTGGCCTCTTCACTTCTAAAATGAAGGGGTCCAAATCTGTAGTTTCAGAGAGCCCTGACAGTCCTGCTGATCTTTGGTATTGTGACTGAAGGTGTTTTGCATTGAGCTAGCATTGCTATGACCTCTGGGATATTGCTCAGAGCATGTGCAGGCAACTCAGTGCCCTCTGATAAAATTAAGTAGGAGAAAAGGAAGCATAAAATGACAGCCAGTTCTGGATAACTCAAAACTGGTGATTTTAGGGGCTCAATGCCCTGGGCCTTGGTTACTTCTCTCCTCCCCCATTCTTTCTGTTTTTTGTTCCCATACTCACTCATTAAACACACACATATGCACAGACACACACAGCAAGACAGATATTTCCTTACTATTGGATTACTGAACTATTTAGATCAACATCTTCCAGAGACAATCAGGAAAATTAAAAAGCAGTACCCACTCTGGCCCATACATATTATCTCAGGAGATTTATTTGGCTAAGTAAGTGGCAGGGGATAGCAGCAAAACAAATTGACCTGTTGGATTTAAATGATGCACATCTTTAGAGAAATTGATGTTTGAGAATTTTAATGATGCGCATTTTAGGTGAAATTGATAAGTGGAGATTTCCATGATCTAGATTTTCGATGAAATCAATGACCTGGATTTCAAGTAAAATTGACAAGTGGGTACTTTAATGTTACAGGTATCAGTAAAATTGGTGTGCAGAGATTTCCACAATAGCAATTTGCCTATGTCTCATGGGTACAAAGGAATAAAAATACATTGAACAAGATTGAGTGTGTGTTCTATGTGTTTAGCCAGGCATGGGCTCAGGAAGACATTAAAGCTGAGCCATTGCTTCATGCTAACTTTTCTTGTTTTCAGTCAAGTCAACAAACATTGAGCAGGACTCTACTATATTCACTATAGAGTAGCAAAATCACAACAAACTGTCAGGAGAAAGGGGTTTGAATCTCTGCTCTGCTGTGTGACCTTAAGAAAGTTACCTTCCCTCTTAATATCCTTTTTAACAAAATGGATATAACTTCTCTGTTCTGTCACTTTTACAAGATTTTCTTGGGGTGCAAATAAGATCATAGAGAGCAAATTACTTTGTAAACTATAAAGTGCCATATTATTGTGAGGTTTTCCTGCCTTATGAGCAATACAAATTACCTGCTCTTAAAAAGTTTACAGTCTAGCAGAGTATATAAAACATATAAGTGAAACTGAAAAAAATATATATCAAGATAGTGAATAATCAAGTCCAAATTTATATTTACAGACTACGTGTTAGAGGAATTCAGAAATGTGAGATCTTGGGACAGAAGAGATCACAGAGGGGTTACTGGAGGAAAATATATAAAAAACCTGTTTTTACTTATTTTGCATATTTGCTTCTGGGTCAGATTTCTTTGCAACATGGGATACCGTTACTATGAAAAAATGTAAGCCACTTATCTGGTCCAATCTTTTCATTTTGCAGATGGAAAAGCTAGGGTTAATGCTTGGGCCACAGAAGGAAATTAATATATCTTAAATTGTTAAGCCTTGGTAGAGTGGTCTAGTCTAAAGTGCTGTGGCTTTCCCCTTCCTATCATAGTGCCCACTTCTAAGGGTCAGTACCAGAATCCAGGCCATCTTTCTGACAACTCCTTATGCTTTTGATGACAGACTACTCTTTTACAACAGGGAGGCTGTGGGTTCTTGAGGGCTGAAGTGCTTGATATTAGGAGGATTTAACCTCACATTATGGGCTGGAAAGACTGAAGACAGAAAAGTATGGAATATTGTTTCATTAACCCAGACTAAAGAGTATAAAAACCTGGATCAGGGAAACAGAAAGGAATAAAAGGAATCTGACAGGACAAAAGAAGACTTGATAAGATATATTGATTGATTGTCAAAGACAGAAGAGAGAAATAGAAAGGTTTAGAGCCAGGGTAGGATGGGGAATAAGTGAAAATACCCTTAATAAGGGCATAGTGTAGCAGGTTCTGTAGAAAGAGGCAAGGAAAAATAGAGCAAGCCCATTTTAAATAGGTTGTGTTTGAGATAACAGAGTATACAAAAGACATGTCCTCCAACAATTATGAACATGAGTTTGAAATATAAATTGAAGAAAGAGATGAATATACACAAGACAACAAATTACCTGAACTAGTCCAAGGGCCAAAGACTTGAGCACCTGCATGGATAGAGGACCACCAAAAAAAATGGAATGGGGTGCCTGGGTTGCTCAATCAGTTAAGCATCTGACTCTTGATTTTGGCTCAGGTCATGATCTCAAGGTTGTGACATGGAGACCTGCATTGAGCTCCATGCTGGATGTGGAGCCTGCTTGAGATTCCCATTCTTCCTCTCCCTCTGCCCTATACCCCCTCTCTCCCTTTCTAAAACACAATAACCACAACAAAATAGAGAATTCAATGCAGGAAACACACATGCACATACAAAAACAGCAATCTATACATTACTGTTTCCTAATCATGGTTATGTATATTATTTCATTGAAATTTCACAATGGCCCTTGGAGATTCCGTTCATTCCTTCATCCATATGTTCATTCAATATATACTTATTGGGCACCTATTACATGCCAGTTATTGTAGATGCCACAGGAAAAAGTAAGCTCTAGAGAGGAGAGACAGACAATAAACAAATGACAAAATATTTGTCAGATGAGGATAAATGTTATGTAGCAAAATAAACCAGGGTAAGGGTATTGAGAGAAACAAGGAATGCTCTTTGAGATTAACAAGAGCCTTTCTGATAAAGTGGCATTTAAGTAGCAGCCTGAAAGAAGTGAAGGAATAAGCCATTGATTATTTGAGAGCAGAGCATTCCATGCAAGGGAGATCACAGGTTCAAGGACTAACTCAAGAGGGCACCTGTGTGCTTAAAAAAGCAAGGAAGCCAACATGCCTAGAGTGGAATGAGCAACAGGGAAAGAGTAGGAGATGAAGTTAGAGAGTATCTGATCATGTAGGGTCTCTGTAAGCCATTTTCAGGACTTCCAAAATTATTCCATGTAGGCTGAAAAGCCATTGAAAGGTTTGAACTGGAAGAAAGGTAAGCCCCTTTCCCAAAGCTACTCAACTAATAAGCAACAGTGCCAGGATCCCAAACCATGGTATCATCACTATAGGTACAAGGAGTTAGAGAGATTGGAGGAGAATAAGAAAGAATTAGTGACTACTTTGGTAATGGAGGACCCCTCTTCACCCAACTAAAAAAAAATAAATGTCTTCCGCCTCATAATCCTGGCAGTCCGTGAGCCACAATCTCCCCAAAATGAACTTCCTTTTGCAAACATTTGTCTCTTTCCCTCTATCGGTCAGAAAAGGGACTTATGCCCGAATATGCAAGAGGTAGAGTATGAAGAGGTCAAAATGGAACCTGCCCTTTCAGGCCAATAAATGTGCACATTATTAACATTTGGCTGCAGGATCAAAAGGTTCCAAGAGCACAGGGCATCCATGTACCTGACAGCCTGGAAAAGAGTTTTCACTTGGTACAATGTTCCTAGAGAGAAAAAGAGAGAAACCCTAGCAGTGACCAGGTCCCTGGGATATCTCCTTACAATGCCCTGGCATCTGGCATTTAGGGAGTTTTCCTTGTTAACTTGGACACCTTTTCCCCATTAACTATCCAGGAAATGAACCTCAAGAAACTGTAGAGTATTTAATTTTTCACATGACAATTTGTATAAAGTTGGCATCATCTCCCCCTGGTAAGCTCCCCCCATTCCACATTAAAAACATAGACAATCCTCAGACCTTGGGCAAAACAATTTTCTAGAAAAGGCACACATAGGCAAACCAAATGTAAGCTGAGTCTGATGTTTCCATAAAGACAATGTCATAACTGGGACTTGCAGACTTGTCCAATTTTTCATAGTACTGACCTCAAGAACCAACTATAAACAAGGTATGGTGGAAATAACACTTCATGGGGATCAGTCCAAAATCTGAGATCACTTTTTAAATGGTCAGCCCTGCTTTTTAAATTTAGTGACATGAAAGGCTTTAATTTACCATCTTGGCTAAAGAGTAGCAAAATCTTTTTTTTTTTATCTTTTCTTTTTCTTGGTTTTAGTTCTGGTGCTGTCATGAATCCCCTGTATTATCTTAGACAAGTTATTTACTCTCTAGGTCTCAGTGTTTGTTTGTTTTCATTTATACAACAAAGAGGTCAGAATGACCTTTTCCAAGAAATAAAACTCTATTAATTCCACAAATCAATATTTCTATTTCATAGTCAGTATAAAGATTTCTAAAGCTTTAATATCCAAATCAATTAAACTGGACAATATTTTAATTAATTTTATTTATTTAACAATTGTCGCCCTCTTTCCTCCACCCCAGGGAGAGAAGAACACCTGTAATCTGGACCCACACAAAGATGATCTTTTTAAAAATTAGAAAACAGATTGATTGTGTCCCTTAAAAAGTTCAAAATAGAGATACTCTATGATCCAGCAATTGCACTACTAGGTATTTACCCCAAAGATACAGGTGTAGTGAAGAGAAGGGCCATATGCACCCCAATGTTCATAGCAGCATTGTCCACAGTAGGTAAATCATAGAAGGAACTGACATGCCCTTCAACGGATGACTGGATTAAGAAGCTGTGATCCATATATACAATGGAATATTACTCAGCCATCAAAAGGAACAGTTTCTCAACATTGGCTGCAACATGGACGGCACTGGAGGAGATAATGCTAAGTGAAATACGTCAAGCAGAGAAAGACAATTATCATATGGTTTCACTCATTTATGGAACATAAGAAGTAGGAAGCTCAGTAGGAGAAGAAAGGGAAGAAGAAGGGAGGGTACACAGAAGGGAGAATGAACCATGAGAGCATGAGAGTCCTTGGACTCTGGGAAACAAACTGAGGGCTTCAGAGGGGAGGGGGGTGGGGGAATGCGATAGGCTGGTGATGGGTAGTAAGGAGGGCACGTATTGCATGGTGCACTGGGTGTTATACACAACTAATGAATCATGGAACTTTACATCAAAAACTAGGGATGTTTTTCCATCTTTTTGTGTCTTCTTCAATGTTTTTCAAGAATGATTTGTAGTTTCTAGAATATAGATCCTTTTTTAAAAAAGATTTTATTTATTTATTTGACAGAGAGAGACAGCCAGCGAGAGAGGGAACACAAGCAGGGGGAGTGGGAGAGGAAGAAGCAGGCTCATAGCAGAGGAGCCTGATGTGGGGCTCGATCCCAGAACGCCGGGATCACGCCCTGAGCCGAAGGCAGACGCTTAACTGCTGTGCCACCCAGGCGCCCCTAGAATGCAGTTTTTATATTCTCACCTCAAGAGGCTGGAACAGCAACAGAGGAACAGGCCTAATCCACCCACCAGAAAGCAGTTGATCAAGATTAGAGCAGAGATCAATGAATTAGAAACCAGGAGCACAGTAGAGCAGATCAACAGAACTAGAAGCTTGTTCTTTGAAAGAATAAATAAAATTGACAAACCACTGGCAAGACTTATCCGAAAGAATAGAGAAAGGACCCAAATTAATAAAATTATGAATGAAGGGCACCTGGGTGGCACAGTGGTTAAGCGTCTGCCTTCAGCTCAGTGCGTGATCCCAGCGTTATGGGTTCGAGCCCCACATCAGGCTCTTCCACTACGAGCCTGCTTCTTCCTCTCCCACTCCCCCTGCTTGTGTTCCCTCTCTCGCTGGCTGTCTCTATCTCTGTCGAATAAATAAATAAAATCTTTAAAAAATAATAAAAAATAAAATAAAATAAAATTATGAATGAAAAAGAAGAGGTCACAACCAACACCAATGAAATTGGAAGGATTATTAGAAACTCCTATCTAAAAGTGCTTCAACGTTCACAAATCTATCAGTGTAATTGATTTTATCAACAAGAAAAAAGCCAAAAATCATATGATCCTCTCAACCGATGCAGAAAAAGCATTTGACAAAATACAACATCTTTCCTGATTAAAACCCTTCAGAGTGTAGGGATAGAGGGTACATTCTTCAATCTCATAAAAACCATCTATGAAAACGCTACAGCAAATATCATTCTCAGTGGGGAAAAGCTGGAAGCCTTTCCCTTAAGATCATGAACACAACAAGGATGCCCACTCTCGCCATTATTATTCAACATAGTACTCGAAGTCCTTGCAACAGCAATCAAACAACAAAAAGTGATAAAAGGTATCCAAATTAGCAAAAGAAGTCAAACTGTCTCTCCTCACAGATGACATGATACTCTATATGGAAAACCCAAACGAATCCACTTCCAAACTACTAGAAGTTATAGAGCAATTCAGTAATGTGGTGGGATACAAAATCAACGCTCAGAAATCAGTTGCATTTCTATACACGAGCAATGGGACTGAAGAAAGAGAAATTAGGGAATCCATCCCATTTACAAAGCACCAAAAATCATAGGTTACCTTGGAATTAACTTAACCAGAGACCTAAAGGACCTTTATTCTAGAAACTATAAATCACTCTTAAAAGACATTGAGGAAGACATAAAAAGATGGAAAGATATTCCATGTTCATGGATCGGAAGAATTAACATAGTTAAAATGTCCATGCTACCCAGAGCAATCTACACTTTCAATGCTATCCCGATCAAAATACCGATGACATTTTTCAAAGAACTGGAACAAATAGTCCTTAAATTTGTATGGAACCAGAAAAGACCCCGAATCTCCAAGGAACTGTTGAAAAGGAAAAACAAAGCTGGGGGCATCACAATGCCGGATTTCGAGCTGTACTACAAAGCTGTGATCACAAAGACAGCATGGTACTGGCACAAAAACAGACACATAGACCAATGGAACAGAGTAGAGAGCCCAGAAATGGACCCTCAGCTCTTTCGGCAACTAATATTTGATAAAGCAGGAAAAAACATCCGGTGGGAAAAAGACAGTCTCTTCAATAAATGGTGCTGGGCAAATTGGACAGCTACATGCAAAAGAATGAAACTTGACCTCTCTCACACCATACACAAAAATAAACTCCAAATGGATGAAAGACCTCGATGTGAGACAGGAATCCATCAAAATTCTAGAGGAGAACATAGGCAGCAACCTCTATGACATCGGCCAAAGCAACCTTTTTCATGATACATCCCCAAAGGCAAGAGAAACAAAAGAAAAAATGAACTTATGGGACTTCATCAAGATTAAAAGTTTCTGCACAGCCAAGGAAACAGTCAGAAAAACTAAGAGGCAGCCCACGGAATGGGAGAAGATATTTGCAAATGACACTACAGATAAAGGACTGGTATCCAAGATCTACAAAGAACTTCTCAAACTCAATACACGAGAAACAAATAAACAAATCAAAAAATGGGCAGAAGATATGAACAGACACTTTTCCAATGAAGACATACAAATGGCTAACAGACACATGAAAAAATGTTCAAAATCATTAGCCATCAAGGAAATTCAAATCAAAACCACACTGAGATACCACCTTACGCCAGCTAGAATGGCAAAAATAGACAAGGCAAGAAACAACAATTGTTGGAGAGGATGTGGAGAAAAGGGATCCCTCCTACATTGTTGGTGGGAATGCAAGTTGGTACAGCCACTCTGGAAAACAGTGTGGAGGTCCCTTAAAAAGTTAAAAATTGAGATACCCTATCATCCAACCATTGCACTACTGGGTGTTTACCCCAAAGATACAGACGTAGTAAAGAGAAGGGCCATATGCACCCCAATGTTCATAGCAGCAATGTCCACAATAGCTAAATCGTGGAAGGAGCTGAGATGCCCTTCAACAGATGACTGGATTAAGAAGTTGTGGTCCATATATACAATGGAATATTACTCAGCTATCAGAAAGAACGAGTTCTCAACATTTGCTACAACATGGACGGCACTGGAGGAGATAATGCTAAGTGAAATAAGTCAAGCAGAGAAAGACAACTATCATATGATTTCTCTCGTCTATGGAACATAAGAACTAGAATGATCAGTACGGGAAGAAAGGGATAAAGAAAGGGGGTTAATCAGAAGGGGGAATGAAACATGAGAGACTATGGACTATGAGAAACAAACTGAGGGCTACAGAGGGGAGGGGGTGGTGGAATGGGATAGGCCGGTGATGGGTAGTAAGGAGGGCACATATTGCATGGTGCACTGGGTGTTATACACAACTAATGAATCTTCGAGCCTTACATCGGAAACCGGGGATGTACTGTATGGTGACTAACATAATATAATAAAAAATCATTATATAAAAAAATAACAACAAAAAATTAAAAAAAAAAAGAAAAAACAAGTTCTCAACATTTGCTGCAACATGGACCCCACTGGAGGAGATAATGCTAAGTGAAATAAGTCAAGCAGAGAAAGACAATCATCATATGATTTCCCTCATCTATGGAACATAAGAACTAGTAAGATCAGTAGGGGAAGAAAGGGATAAAGAAAGGGGGATAATCAGAAGGGGGAATGTAGCATGAGAGACTATGGACTATGGGAAGCAAACTGAGAGCTTCAGAGGGGAGGGGTGTGGGGGAATGGGATAGACTGCTGATCGGTAGTATGGAGGGCATGTATTGCATGGTGCACTGGGTGTTATATGCAACTAATGAATCTTCGAACTTTACATCAAATAAATAAATAAATAAATAAATAAAATTAAAGTAAATAAATAAAAATTTGATTTAAAAAAATATAAAAAAAACAACGGATGTACTGTATGGTGACTAACATAGTATAATAAAAAATATTATTAAAAAATAATAATAAATAAAGAAAAAAAGAAAACAGATTGACTGAATGACACACTGCAAAAGCTACTTGGTGTGCGTGACATTTATACAATCACAGGTGCCATTGAGGAATAAAATAAGTCATGATTTCTGTGTTAGAGCCTCATTGAGTTTACAGCAGCCTGTTAATACACAAGCCTCATTGAATTTACAGCAGCCTGTTAATACACAAGTCATGATTTCTGTGTTAGAGCCTCATTGAGTTTACAGCAGCCTGTTAAAAGCAAATCCTATCTACTTCTTGAGGTTACCTACACTAACAGAAAATCCTCATGCCAACCCCTCTTAAGTGATTCCAAATTCTGGAGTCTCTGAAAGAAGCCCCATGCCACCCACCATTGACTTTGTGAATAAGGAACATGTTAGGTATACATGTTAAACTAGAATTCCTGAGCGGAGAAAGCAGAAAAGCTAAATTACCTTTTTGATAGGTACTGTGAGGCAACCTTCCTATCATAGACTCCATCATTTGGGTGGTGATAGAGTTGTCAGACAAAGAGGGAAGGTGTCAACAATGAGGTAGGGAATATGCATTGTCGTGGGCAAAAGGAAGTATTTCTTTCCAGGTTGTGTCAAGTTCCCCTCTATCAGCTTCATAACCCCCTAATAAATGCCAGCTTTCCCAGCCCTACTATATACCCATCTTCTGATTAGGAGACTTGTCACATTGCTTTTGAAGTATTGTCTGGTTGTAGAAGCCAAGAACAGAAAGAAATAGACTGAATGGCTACAAGAAAGGGGAACTAGAAGAGGTAGGGCACTAAGAGCCTGATTACCAATACGGTGCTCTTTAGGAAAGGCATGGTGCAACAGAGGATATGTTCCTCACTCTCAATCAAAAATAAGTGTGATGGGTATCAAGGAGGGCACATGTTCTAATAAGCACTGGGTGTTATACACAAATAATTAATCATGGAACACCACATCAAAAATTAATGATGTACTGTATGGTGACTAACATAAGAATAATAATAAAACAATTAGTGTGAAAAACGTGTTCATGTATGCATTTACCGTCATGATAATTGGAAAATAGAACAGAAAGTTGTCCATGCACACAGGACAAAACTAAGCATATAAAGTTTAGGAGGGAGTTTAAAGGAAAGTGTTTCTTCTAATAGTGTGCTAGAGCTGGTCTGTACCAAGTGGTGGGAAAGGTGATAGAGGCATTTCTTCCCACCTACACATTGTCATGTGGCAGCTTGAAATTAGCCATGGTTGGAGTATTTACACCGTGGGAATTGGAAAAGAATACAAATCAGGTTGGTTTTCTTCCTGGAGAGTCAGTTAACATTTACCAGCATGCTACTGAACAGAACCTGCCTCAATTCTCAAAAGGTTTGAGGGACAGCTGAAAGATAAGGTTCATGTTTTATGTCCAAAAGTCTTGGGTCTCCTCCACTATACTGTAAGCTACGTGGGGAGAGAACTAGATATTCCTCTTATAGGTTTTCCAAACACCAAATGCAATATCTAACACTTCGTAGGTGCACAGTAAATATACTGAAATATAAATATAAATATGTTTTTATTATAATCACCTGTTTTATTAATGCTGTCTGTCCATGACAGTATGAAAAATAACAGAACTGCACACTGGGAAAGAACTAGTCTAGTGTAGGGCTGCCACGTTGCATAACTCTGGATAAATACAATGGAAATTGTACCCTTCAGAGTTGTGTGTCAGGACGTCCCTGAGTCCCGACTCTCCCATTGGCTGGTAATGCGACATCACTGTAGTCACTTGTTCTCAGCTCCATTGCAGGCCATGTAAAATTGTAGGGTTTGATGTAAGCAGCTGTTTTCCAAGTATTATATTTTATTTTTTAATTTTTTTCTTTGCAGTGGAACCTTTCTTCTGATAAAATTTAATGCAGAAGCCCAGTACGGCTGTTCTAGTTGGAGTTAGTGTTGGGGCTCTGAACCACCTACTCAGCTTCCAGCTATGGTCTCCAGACAGTCTACCACCAAGGCAGCTTTGAGAAGTTCTTGGAGGTTTAGAGACCATAGGCTAAAAATCACTGGCCTTATCACCTTGTCCTTAAGGAGGTTTTCAGATCAGTGATCTCAGATTCAGTGGTGGGTTCCATAAACAGGTGTTAAATTATTATAGTTCTGGAAAGTTGGTTTACTGAGAAAAACAGGAACCTGGAACATTATGTCAACCTCCTCACCAAAGTAGTCCTCTAATGTTGTAGGCATCACATAATCCAATGGGGCAGCTAGTTTACAACAGGTCCACATTCTTTCTCCTTATTCTTTGTGGGGAATAGAACATTAAGACTTCTAATCTCCTGCACCCCAATGTTCATAGCAGCAATGTCCACAATAGCTAAATTGTGGAAGGAGCCAAGATGCCCTTCAACAGATGACTGGATTAAGAAGTTGTGGTCCATAATATACAATGGAATATTACTCAGCCATCAGAAAGAACGAGTTCTCAACATTTGCTACAACATGGACGGCACTGGAGGAGATAATGCTAAGTGAAATAAGTCAAGCAGAGAAAGACAACTATCATATGATTTCTCTCATCTATGGAATATAAGAACTAGGATGATTGGTAGGGGAAGAAAGGGATAAAGAAAGGTGGGGTAATCAGAAGGGGGAATGAAACATGAGAGACTATGGACTATGAGAAACAAACTGAGGGCCTCAGAGGGGAGGGAGGTGGGGGAATGGGATAGGCTGGTGATGGGTAGTAAGGAGGGCACGTATTGTATGGTGCACTGGGTGTTATACACAACTAATGAATCATCGAGCCTTACATCGGAAACCGGGGATGTACTGTATGGTGACTAACATAATATAATAAAAAATCATTAAAAAAAAAAAAGACTTCTAATCTCCTTTCTCCACACCCTATACCTGCAAGTTCAGGCTCTAAAGAGATTTTGTTCCATGGTTAAGATTTCTTTTTTTATTTACACATTTTTTATTTAAATTCCAGATAGGTAATAAATAGTGTAATATTACTTTCAGGTGCAGAATTTAGTGATTCATGACTTACGATACCCAGTGCTCATCACAACAAGTACCCTCCTTAATACCCATCACCCATTTAACCCATCCCCCCACCCACCTCTCCTCCAGCAACCAACAGTTTGTTCTCTACAGCTAAGAGTCTGTTTCATGGTTTGCCTCTCTCTTTTTTTTCCCCCTATGTTCACCTGGTTTGTTTCTTAAATTCTACATATGAGTGAAATCATGTGGTATTTGTCTTTCTCTAACTTATTTTGCTTAGCAAAATAACTCTAGCTCCATCTACATCATTGTAATATCCATTATAATAATATTCCATTATATTTATAATTATATATCCTATTATATATAATGTATATAGATATATACATTATTTGTATTTGTGTGTGTATAATTATATAAATAATGTATAATTATATATACATTATATATATAATAATTTTGTATTTGTCTTTCTCTGACTAACTTATTTTGCTTAGCATAATACACTCTAGCCCCATCCACCTCATTGCAATAGTCCATTATACAATGTTTTATTACATATATAACATATATATACCACTTTATATACATATATATTCATATATATGTATATATTCCATTAAACACACACACACACACACACACACACACCACATCGTTATCCATTCATCTCTTGATGAACATCTGTGTTCTTTCCATATTTTCACTTCTGTGAACTTTGCTGCTATAAACATTGGATTGCATGTGCCCCTTTGGGTCACTTTCTTTTTACCCTTTAGGTAATTGCTGGATCATATGGTAGATCTATTTTTAAATTTTTAAGGAACCTCCATACTGTTTTCTAGAGTGGCTGTACCAGTTTACATTCCCACCAACAGTGCAAGAGGGTTCCCCTTTGGGGTAAATACCTAGTAGTGCAATTGCTGGGTCATAGGGTAGCTCTATTTTTAACTTTTTAAGGGAACTCCACACTGTTTTCCAGAGTGGCTGTACCAACTTGCATTCCCACCAACAGTGTAGGAGGGATCCTCTTTCTCCACATCCTCTTCAACATTTGTTGTTTCCTGCCTTGTCAATTTTTGCCATTCTAACTGGCGTAAGGTGGTATCTCAATGTGGTTTTGATTTGAATTTCCCTGGTGGCTAATGATTTTGAACATTTTTTCATGTGCCTGTTAGCCATTTGTATGTCATCATGGGAAAAGTGTCTGTTCTTATCTTCTGCCCATTTTTTGATTTGATTATTTGTTTCCCGTGTATTGAGTTTGAGAAGTTCTTTGTAGATCTTGGATACCAGTCTTTTATCTGTAGTGTCATTTGCAAATATATTCTCCCATTCCGTGGGCTGCCTTTTAGGTTTTTGGACTGTTTCCTTGGCTGTGCAGAAGTTTTTATCTTGATGAAGTCCCACAAGTTCATTTTATCTTTTGTTTCTTTTGCCTTTGGTGATGTGCCATGACAAAAGTTGCTGTGGCTGATGTCAAAGAGGTTGCAGCCTATGTTCTCCTCTAGGATTTTGATGGATTCCTCTCTCACATCGATGTCTTTCATCCATTGGGAGTTTATCTTTGTGTATGGTGTGAGAGAGTGGTCAAGTTTCATTCTTTTGCATGTAGCTGTCCAATTTTCCCAGCACGATTTATTGAAGAGACTGTCTTTTTTTCCACTGGGTGTTTTTTCCTGCTTTGTCAAAGATTAGTTGCCCCCAAAAATTGAGCCACCCTATGATCCAGCAATTGCACTATTGGCTTTTTACCCCAAAGATACAACCGTAGTGAAGAAAAGGGCCATATGCACCCCAATGTTCATAGCAGCATTGTCCACAATAGCTAAATGGTGGAAGGAGCCAAGATGCCCTTCAACAGATGACTGGATTAAGAAGATGTGGTCCATATATACAATGGAATATTACTCAGCCATCAGAGAGAACGATTACCCAACATTTGCTGCAACATGGACGGGACTGGAGGAGATTATGCTAAGTGAAGTAACTCAAGCAGAGAAAGACAATTATCATACGGTTTCACTCATTTATGGAACATAAGAAATGGGAAGATCGGTAGGAGAAGGAAGGGAAGAATGAAGGCGGGAGTAAACAGAAGGGGGAATGAACCATGAGAGACTGTGGACTCTGGGAAAGAAACTGAGGGATTCAGAGGGGAGGGGGTGTGGGGGATTGGGATAGGCCAGTGATGTGTATTAAGGAGGGCACATATTGCATGGTGCACTGGATGTTACACGCAATTAATGAATCATGGAACATTACCTCAAAAACTATGAATATACTGTATGGTGACTAACATAACAAAATAAAAATTATTATTAAAAAATTCTTGGAAACAAATGAAAATAAAAGCACAACTGTTCAAAACCTATGGGATACAGTAAAGTCGGTCCTAAGAAGGAAGTACATAGCAATCCAAGCATCTCTCAAAAAATTAGAAAAATCACAAATACACAAACTAATCTTACATCTAAAGGAGCTGGAGAAAGAAAAACAAATAAAGCCTAAACCAAGCAGAAGAGAAATAATATGTTTAGAGCAGAAATCAATAGAAGAAAACCCAGAAATACAGACGGGAGGGGTTACGGGAATGGGATAGACTGGTGATTGATATTAAGGAGGACACGTATTGCATGGTGCACTGGGTGTTATATGCAAGTAATGAATCGTGGAACTGTACATCAAAAACTAGGGATGTACTGTATGGTGACTAACATAGTATAATAAAAAATATTAAAAATACAAGAGCAGATCAATGAAACTAGAAGCTGGTTCTTTGAAACAATTTATAAGATTGATAAACCTCTGGGCAGACTTATCGAAAGAAAGAAAGAAAGAAAGAAAGAAAGAAAGAAAGAAAGGACACAAATGAATAAAATCATGAATGAAAGGGAAGAGATCATGACCAGGAACAAGGAAATACAGACAAATTTTAAAACATATTATGAGCAACTATATGCCAACAAATTAGAAATCTGGAAGAAATGGATGCATTCCTGGAAACTTATAAACTACCAAGACTGAAACACAAAGAGGTAGAAAATGAACAGACCTATAAACAGTGATGAAATTGAAGCAGTAATCAAAAACTCCCCCCCCCCCCCGCAAAAGAGTCCAGGGATAGATGGCTTCTCAGGACAATTCTACCAAACATTTAATGAAGAAATAATACCTATTCTACTGATGTTTTTCACAAAATAGAAACAGAAAGAAAACTTCGAAACTCATTCTATGAGGCCAGCATTATTTTGATCCCCAAAATAAAGGCACCATCTAAAAGGAGAATGAGGGCTTCAGAGGGGATGGGGGTGGGGGATTGGGATAAGCTGGTGATGCGTATTAAGGAGGGCACATATTGCATGGTGCACTGGGTGTTATACACAAATAATGAATCATGGAACATTGCATCAAAAACTGGGGATGTACTGTATGGTAACTAATATAACAAAAAAAAACTATAAAAACAAAAAAAAGGGAGAATTGCAGACCAATATTCCTGATGAACATGGATGTCAAAATACTCACCAAGGTACTAACCAAAAGGATCCAGCAGTACATTAAAAGGATTATTCACCATGACCAGGTAGGTTTTATTCCTCAGATACAAGGGAGGTTCAACATTCACAAAAAAATCAATGTGATAGAGCACATTAATAAAAGAAAAGACAAGAAGCATATGATTTTCTCAATTGATGCAGAAAAAGCATTTGACAAATACAGCATCCTTTCCTGATTAAAACCCTTCAAGGTATATTGAGAGAGTGAACATACCCCAATATCATAAAAGCCATTTATGAAAAGACAATGGTGAATATCATTTTCAATGGGGAAAAACTGAGTTTTTCCCCTAAGGTCAGGAACACGACAGGGATGCCCACTGCACCACTGTTGGCCAACATAGTACTAGAAGTCCTAGCATCAGCAATCAGACAACAAAAAGAAATAAAGGCATTCAAATTAGGAAAGAAGTCAAACTCTCTCTCTTTTCAGATGACATGCTACTTCCTGTGGAAAACTGAAAAAAGTCCACCCCAAATTGCTAGAACTCATACAGCAATTCAGCAACTTGGCAGGATACAAAATCAATGCACAGAAAACAGTTGCTTTTCTATACACAATGTGGTTGAAGAAAGAGAAATTAAGGAATTAATCCTATTCAAATTGCACCAAAAACCTTTAGATACGTAGGAATAAACCTAACCAAAGAGGTGAAGGATCTGTACTCTAGAAACTACAGAACACTTACGAAAGAAATTGAGGAAGACACAAAAAATTGGAAAGACATTCCATTCTCCTGAATTGGAAGAATGAACATTGTCAAAATGTCTATGCTTCCCAGAGCAATCTATACATTCAATGCAATCCCTATCAAAATACCATTGACATCTTTCACAGAGCTGGAGCAAAAATCCTAAAATTTGTATGGAATCAGAAAAGACCCCAAATCATGACAGGAATGTTGAAAAAGAAATGGACCTTCAACTCAATGGTCAACTAATCTTCGACAAAGCATATAATATCCAACAGAAAAAAGACAGGCCCTTCAATAAATGGTGCTGGGAAAATTGGACTGGCACATACAGAAGAATGAAACTGGACCATTTTCTTACACCACACACAAAGATAAACTCAAAATGGATGAAAGACCTAAATGTGAGATAGGAATCCATTAAAATCCTAGAGGAGAACACAGGTAGTAACCTCTTTGACCTTGGCCACAGCAACTTCTTTTAAGATACGCCTCTAAAGACAAGGGAAGCAAAAGCGAAAATGAACTTTTGGGACTTCTTCAAGATAAAAACCTTCTGCATGGCAAAGACAACAGTCAACAAAACTAAAAGGCAAACTACAGGAGGGGTGAAGATATTTACAAATGACATAACAGAAAAAGGCTGGAATCCAATATCTATAAAGCAATTCTCAATTTCAACTCCCAAAAAACAAATAATCCAGTTAAGAAATGGGCAGAAGACACGAACTGACATTTTTTCAGGGAAGACATACAAATGGCCAACAGACACATGAACAGATGTTCAACATCACTTGGCATCAGGGAAATACAAATCAAAACCACAGTGAGATACCACATCACACCAGTCAGAATGGCTAATATTAACAAAACACTAAACAACAAATGTTGGTGAGGATGCGAAGAAAGGGGAATCCTTTTACGCTGTCTGTGGGAATGCAAGCTGGTATAGCCACTCTAGAAAACAGTATGGCAGTTCCACGGTAAGTTAAAAATAGAGCTACCCTATTACCCAGCAATTGCACTACTGGGTATTTACCCCAAGGATACAGATGTAGTGAAAAGAAGGGGGACCTGCACACCATTGTTCATAACAGCAATATCCACAATAGCCAAAATGTGGAAGGAACAGAGATATCCTTCAACAAATAAAAGGATAAAGAACATGTGGTTCATATATACAATGGAGTATTATTCAGCCATCAGAAAAGATGAATACCTGCCATTTGCATCGACATAGATGGAACTGGAGGTTATTATGCTAAGTGAAATAAGTCAATCAGAGAAAGACTATTTTCATATGGTTTCACTCATATGTGGAATATAAGAAATAGTGCAGAGGACCATAAGGGAAGGGAGGGAAAATGAATGGGAAGAAATCAGAAAGGGAGAAAAACCATGAAAGACTCTGGACTCTGGGAAACAAATTGAGGGCTCCAGATAGGGAGGACAGTGGGGGGATGGGGTAACTGGCTGATGGGCATTAAGTAGGGCATGTAATGTGATGAGCACTGGGTGTTATATGCAACTAGTGAATCACTGAACATTATATTTAAAAAATTGTGATATATTATATATTGGATAATTGAATTAAATAAAAAAGAATAAAATCTAGCCATTTATGTTACTGGTTTCTAATTTAATTCCACTGTAGTCTGAGAGCAACTTTGTATAATTTCTATTCTATTAACTTTGCAATGGTGTGTTTTATAACCCAGAATGTGATCTATCTTGGTAAAAGTTCTGCCAGTTGATTGAAGATGCTGTTTAGTTTGAATATAATGTGCCTGGGTGTAAAATCATTTTGTTATTCATCTTGCTTTGTGTTCCTTAACCTACCTGGATATTGTCTTAGTGTCTTACATTACTTTTGTGAAATTATCAGTTATTATTGCTTTAAATATTTCCTCTGATTCTTTTTCTCTTCTCCTTTTGGTATTCCCGTTATGTATATGTTACACCTTTTGCAAATGTCCCACAAATTTTAGTTATTCTGTTTTTTTTTCTTTTCTCTTTTTTTCTCTTTGCATTTCAGCATTAAAAATTTTTATTAACATTTCTTCAACTTGCAGATGTTTTCCTTGGTGATTTTCAATATATCAATGAGCCTGTCAAAAGAATTCTTTATTTCTTTTACATTATGTTTGATGTCTGTTATTTCCTTTTCATTATTATTTGCAGTTTTGTCTTACTCTTACATTACTTATTTACATTTTCATATTTTCCATTTTTCTTGCCAATTGTGAGTCTGGTGGATGCTTGTTTCTCCTATTTCTTCAAACTGTATTTTGATATTTTAGTATGGCTTGTAGTTTTTTTTTTGAAAGCTGGACATGATATATTCACTAAAAGAACCTGAAGTAAATAGCATGACCTTCTGTGTTTATGTGACTAGGAGTTAGTCAATGTTTACTATTTGCTGTAGCTATAAATGCCAGAGGCTACAATTACCTCTGTCACCCTTGTTATAGCTCCTTGTTATCTTTGGATTTCCCTAAATATTTCTTTCTTAAATATGTTCTTCTATATGCAGTTCTTATACTATATTCCTGTTACAATACAGGAGCCCATAATATGATGATTTTGAGGGAGGGGGAGAATTCTATAGTCTTATGATAAGGTCTTAGTCTTTTCGTGTGCCTCTGGGCTATAACCTTTATAAGTAATTTTCAGTTGTTTTTCCCATGCCAGGTGAAAGAGGAGAGACAGGTCAGGAGATTCTTATTTCCCTTCCCCATGGTAGGTTAGGCTCTAGTGAAACTCAAGTCAATTAAGATCCAGTGAAATAGTTTCCTCTGAGGTAAAGCCTCAACAAGAAGAGTGTTGAGTGTACTTTAAAATGCATACTTTTGGGGATCAGAAAAAATGGTGGAGGAGTAGGGGACCTTTTTTCAGCTGGTCCCCTGAATCGAGCTGGATATCTACCAGATCATCCTGAACACCCACGAAATCAGCCTGAGATGTAGGAAGATACATCTGGATCTCTACAAATGAACATCTCCAGCACTGAATATTGAGGTAGAAAGCAGGGAGCCGTGAATCCACGCACAGATATCAGAAGATAAACGGAAGGGGGAGGGAGCCACCTCACGGGGCCCTGGGAACCAGTAGCCACACGCACTGGGGAACAGGCCAGACTAGGGACCGGCACCTGCAAGAAAGCTGACTGAGACCATGAGCCCTGGAATGCTTGCACGACCAGACTGAAAACCAGAGCTTTGGAGCACACACTCGAACTAAACTGAAACTGGGAGCTTGGGAGCACACAGGCGACCAGACTAAAAATTGGTGCTCCAGAGTGCGAGTGAACCACACTGAAAAAGGGAGCATGGGAGCATGTGTGGGAACCAGGGGTGGCTGGTGGTGTAAGAAGCACAAAGGACAGAGACGTACCAGCAGTGCAAGCGAGGGCTGGGATAGTGGCTCTTGGGGTGCATGACCTGGGATGCTGTGGGGTTTTAGCAGTACCGACAGAAACAGAGTTAAAGTGGCCAAGAGAGCTCAGCGGAGAGCAGACTATGATCTCTCTGTTCTGAGACAGAGGCTAGGATACAGCCACTCCTGCTCCGACTCTCAAAAGAGTCACAGAAAACCGTCAGGGAAAGCCACCAGAGGATAAAAGCCCAGAAATACTGGTTCACATTGTTCCCATCCCCATTCCCCCTCACAGGGGATGGGGTGACTCTACCCCAACAGGGTTCCCTGAGTATCAGCGTGGCAGGCCCCTCCCCCCAGAAGACAGGCTGAAAAATCAAGAAGCCCACATCCCTAAGGTCCCTATAAAACAAATGCACATTGCATGCATCCTGGTCAATAATCTGGGCTCTATACATCCCCACAAACTCTTCTCCTCAGAATGACAAGGAGGAGAAATCCCCCCCCAGCAAAGAAAAGATACAGAGTATGTGGCCTCTGCCACAGAACTAAAGGATATGGGTATAACCAAATTGTCAGAAATGGAGTTCAGAGTAACAATGGTCAAGATGATGTGTAGGCTTGAAAAAAATATTAACGAAAATATTAATGAGAATATAGAATCTCTAAGGGTGGAAATGAGAGCGAATCTCTCTGGACGTATCTTTAAGTTCAAAATGAGTCTCTTTTAGACAGCAAATGGATGGGTCATGTCTTATTATCCAATCTGCAACCCTGTGGCATTTTATGGGAGCATTTAGGTAATCATTCACATTGAGAGTGATTATTGAAAGATATGATTTTAATGATGTCATGTCGCCTGTGAGGTCTTTGTTTCTATAGAATGTAAATTTCTGTTCTGTATCACTCTTGGGGCCATTTTACTTTTATAGAACTCCCCTTAATATCTCATGTAGAGCTGGTTTCACGGTTATGAATTCGGTCAGTTTCTGCCAATCCAGGAAGGTCCTTATCTCTCCATCAATTCTGAATGATGGCATCACTGGATAAAGGATCCTTGGCTGCATGTTCTTCTTGGATAGAGCTTTGAAAATATGCTGCCACCCCTTCCAAGCCTGCCATGTCTCCATAGACAGGTCTGACATTATTCTGATACTTCTCCTCTGTACGTGAGAAATCTTTTTGCCCTGCCACTTTCAATACTGTATCTTTGGATCTAATATTTGGGAATTGCACTATGACGTGACATGGTGTAGGTTTGCTGTGGTTGACCTTGGAAGGGGTCCTCTCTGCCTTTTAGACACGAATACTTGTTTCCTTTGTCAGAATAGGGAAGTTTTCAGCTACAGTTTGTTCAAATATCTCTTCTAGACCTCTTTCTCCACCCCATTGGGGATGCTGATGATTCTGACATTGCAACGTTTCATTGAGTCAGTAATCTCCCATTATTGAGAGAGAATAATCTACATTATTGAGATTGGATATTTTTGAGCCAAGTTTCTGTTTTAACTTTCTCTTCTACCATCTCATCCTCCAATTCACTAATTCGTTCTTCTGCCTCATTTACCCTGGCCATCAGAGCATCTAGTTTTGACTGCATTTGATTCATAGCATTTTTAATTTCTGCCAGATTTGCTCTCATTTCTGCCCTTAGAGATTCTATATTTTCATTAATATTTTTGTTAATATTTTTTTCAAGCCTACACATCATCTTGACCATTGTTACTCTGAACTCCATTTCTGACAATTTGGTTATATCCATATCCATCAGTTCTGGGGCAGAGGCCACAGACTCATTATCTTTTCTTTGCTGGGGGGGGGATTTCTCCTTCTTATCATTCTGATGAGGAGAGGTTGCGGGGTTGCCCAGAGCCCAAATTATTGACCAGGACGCAGGCAGTGTGCACTTGTTTTATAGGGACCTTAGAGATGTGGGCTTCTTGATTATTCACCTGCTTTCTGGGGGAGGGGCCTGCCGTGCTAATATTCAGGCAAAGCTGTTTGGGTAGAGTTGTCTTGTCCCCTGCGAAGGGGGATGGCGATGGGCACAATATGAGCTGGTATTTCCAGGCTTTTCTTCTCTGGCGGCTTTCCCTGGCAGTTTTCTGTGACTCTTCTGAGAGTCAGAGTGGCAGTGGCCATATCCTAGCCTCTGTCTCAAAACAGAGAGATCACAGTCCGCTCTCCACTGAGCTCTCTTGGCCACTTTAACTCTGTTTCTGTCAGTGCTACCAAAAACCGTGCAGCGTCCCGAGTTGTGTGCCCCACAGCCTGTGTCCCAGCCCTCACTTCCAGGGCCGGCATGTCTCTGTCCTTTTGCTTCTAACTCTGCCAGCCACTCCTGGTTCCCTCGCATGTTCCCAAGCTCCCTCTTTCAGTGTGGTTCCTGGGCACACCAGAGCGCCGGTTTTCAGTCCGGTCGCACAGGCTCCCGAGCTCCCGGTATCAGTCTGGTTCCAGTGAGTGCTCTGGAGCTCCGGTTTTCAGTCAGGTCACGCGTATGCTCCCGTACTCTCGGTTTCAGTCTAGTTTGACTGTGCGCTCTGGAACTCCGGTTTTCAGTCTGGACGGGCACCAGCTCCCGAGGTCCCGGTATCAGTCTGGCTCCAGTGAGCGCTTCAGAGCTCCAGTATTAAGTCTGGTCACACATATTTGCGGGCTTACAGTCTCAGTCTGCTTTCTCGCAGTTGCTGGTCTGCGAGTCCGGCCCGCTACCCAGTGCAGGTGGCTACTGCTTCGTGGTGCCTGAGCACAGCAGCTCTCTCCCCCTTCCGATTATCTTCCGATATCTGTGTGCGAATTCATGGCTCCCTGCTTTATACCTCAATATTCAGTGCTGGAGATGTTCATTTGTAGAGATCCAGATGTATCTTCCTGTGTCTCAGGCTGATTCTGTGGGTTTTCAGGATGGTCTGGTTCATATCCAGCTCGACTCAGAGGACCAGGTGAAACAGGGATCCCCAACTCCTCTGCCATCTTTTTCCTTCTGAGAGCAAATCTGGAGAAATTAAAAATGCTATGAATCAAATGCTGTCTAAACTAGATGCTCTGACTCCCAAGGTAAATGAGGCAGAAGAACGAATTAGTGAATTGGAAGATGAGATGGTAGGGAAGAAGGAAAGAACAGAAATTGGCTCAAAAAAATGAAATCTCAAGAATGTAGATTACAGGAGATTACTGACTTAATGAAATGTTCGAATGTCAGAATCATCGGCATCCCCAAGGGGTTGAAGAATGAGAGAGGCCTAGAAGAGGTATTTGAACAAATTGTAGCTGAGAACTTCCGTAATCTGGCAAAAGGAACAGGCATTCATGTCCAAGAGGCAGACAGGACCCATCTCCAGATCAATGAGAACACAACTACACCCCATCACATCATAGTGCAATTTGCAAATATTAGATCCAAGGATACAATCTTGAAAGCGGACAGGGGGAAGAGAATCCTAACCTACAGAGGGAGAAACATCAAAATAATGTCAGACCTGTCTACAGAAACCTGGCAAGACAGGAAAGGTTGGCAAGGTATTTTGAGAGCTCTAACTGAGAAGAACATGCAGCCAAGGATCCTTTATCGAGCAAGGCTGTCATTCAGAATTGATGGAGAGAAAAGGACTTTCCAAGACCGGCAGAAACTGAAAGACTATGTGACAACCAAGCCAGCCAAAAAAGAAATATTAAGGGGGGTTCTATAAAAGTAAGAAGACCTCAAGAGTGACACAGAAGAGAGAGAAATTGACACTCTGTAGAAAAAAAAACTTCAGGGGCAGCATGACATCATTAAAATCATATCTCTCAATAATCACTCTCAATGTAAATGGCCTAAATGCTCCCATAAAATTCAACAGGGATGCAGATTGGATAAAAAACATGCCCCGTGCATTTGATGTCTAGAAGAGACTCATTTTGAACCTAAAGTTACAACCAGACTGAAAGTGAAGGGATGGAAAATCATTTTTCATGCCAATGGATCTCAAAAGTAAGCTGGGGTAGCAATTCTCATACCAGACAGATCAGATTTTAAACTATAGACTGTAGTTAGAGATACAGAAGGACACGTTATTATTCTTAAAGAATGTATCCAACAAGAGGATTTAACAATTACAAATATCTCTGCCCCCAACAGGGGAGCAGCTAGATACACAAGCCAAATCTCAACCAGAATAAAGAGACATATAGAGAGTAATACATTAATAGTAGGGGACCTCAACACTCCACTCTCAGCAATAGAAAGATCACCTAAACAGATAATCAACAAAGAAAGAAGAACTTTGAATGACAGACCGGACCAGATGGACCTCATAGATATATACAGAACATTGCACGCCAGAACAACAGAACACTCATTCTTTTCAAATGCACAAGGAATTTTCTCCAAACTAGACCATGTACTGGGTCACAAAACAGTTCTCAACCGATACCAAAAGACTGAGATTATTCCCTGCATATTCTCAGTCCATAATTCTTTGAAAATGGAGCTCAATCACAAGGAAAATTTTGAAAGAAACTCAAACACTTGGACACTAAGAACTATCCTGGTCAAGAATGATTGGGTAAACTAGGGAATTAAAAGGGAGATTAAGCAATTTTCTGAGATGAGTAAAAATGAAAACACATCAGTCCATAACTTATGGGACACTGCAAAGGCAGTCCTAAGGGGAAAATATATGGCCATCCAAGGCTCACTCAAAAGAATAGAAAAATCTACTTTGTCAAGGATTAGTTGCCCAAAGAGCCGAGGGTCCTTTTCTGGGTTCTCTATTCTGTTCCACTGGTCTATGTGTCTGCTTTGTGCCACTACCATGCCATCTTTGTAATCACAGCTTTGTAGTACAGCTTGGAATTTGGCAAAGTGATGTCCCCAGCTTTGTTTTTCCTTTTCAACAATTCCTTGACAATTCGGGGCCTTTTCTGGTTCACACAATTTAAGGGCTGTTTGTTCTAGTTCTTTGAAAAATGTCATTGGTCTTTTGATCGGGATGGCATTGAAAGTGTAGAGTGCTCTGGGTAGCATAGACATTTTAACTATGTTAATTATTCTGATCCATGAGCATGGAATATTTTTCCATCTTTTTGTGTCTTCTTCAATGTCCTTCAAGGGTGATCTGTAGTTTCTAGGATATAGATCCTTTATGTCTCTGGTTAAGTTAATTCCAAGATAATGTATGATTTTTGGTGTTTTTGTAAATGGAATGGATTCCCTAATTTCTCTTTCTTCAGTCTCATTGTTCATGTATAGAAATGCCACTTATTTCTGAGCATTGATTTTGTATCCCGCCACGTTACTGAATTGCTCTATAAGTTCTAGTAGTGGTGTCTTTTGGGTTTTCCATATAGAGGATCATGTCATCTGCGAGGAGAGACAGTTTGACTTCTTCTTTGCTGATTTGGATGTCTTTCATCCCTTTTTGTTGTCTGATTGCTGTTGCAAGGACTTCTAGTACTCTGTGGAATAATAATGGTGAGAGTGGGCATCCTTGTCGTGTTCCTGATCTTACAGGAAGGCTTTCAGCTTTTTCCCATCAGGAATTATATTCACTGTAGGCTTTTCATAGATGGTTTTTATGAAATTGAGGAATGTACCCTCTATCCCTACACTCTGAAGGGTTTTAACCAGGGAAGGACGCTATATTTTGTCAAATGCCTTTTCTGCATCAGTTGAGAGGATCATATGGTTCTTGACTCTTTTTCTGTTGATATGATCTATCACACTGATCTATTCACAAAAGTTGAACCACCCTTACATCCCAGGGATGAATCCCACTTGGTCCTGATGGATAATCCTTTTAATGTACTGTTGGATCCTATAAGTTAGGATCCTGTTGAGAATTTTGGTGTCCATATTCATCAGGGAAATTGGTCTGTAATTCTCCTTTTTGATGGGGTCTTTGCCTGGTTTGGGGATCAAGGTAATACTGGCCTTATAGAATGAATTTGGTAGTTTTCCTATTGTTTCTATTTTTTGAAACAGCTTCAGGAGAATAGGTATTATTTCTTCTTTGAATGTTTGGTAGAATTCCCCCAGGGAATCCATCAGGCCCTGGAGTCTTGTTTTGGGGGAGCTTTTTGGTCACTGCTTCAATCACTTCACAATTAATTGGTCTTTTTAAGTAATCAATTTCTTCCTGTTTCAGCCTTGGTAGTTTATACGTTTGAGGAAAGCATCCATTTCTTCCAGGTTCTTTAATTTATTGGCATGAAGCTGTTGATAAAATTTTCTAATGATCCTCCCTATTTCATTGTTTTTTGTTGTGATGTCTCCCTTTTCATTCATAATTTTATTATTTTGGGTCCTTTCTCTATTCTTTTGAATAAGTCTGGCCAGTGGCTTATCGACTTAAATCTATAATGCAGTTTTTATATTCTCATCTGAAAGAAGCTGGAGCAAAAGAACATGCCTAACTCATGTACAAGAAGGCAGTTGACCAAGATTAGAGCAGAGATCAATGAATTAGAAACCAGGAGCACAGTAGAGCTGATTAACAGAACTAGATGCTGGTTGTCTGAAAGAATAAATAAGTTGATATGTCACTGGCCAGACTTATTCAAAAGAATAGAGAAAGGATTCAAATTAATAAAAGTATGAAAGAAAGCGGAGAGATCACAACTAACACCAAGGAAATAGAAACAATCATCAGAAACAGTTATGAACAACTACATGCCAATAAATTAAACAACCTGGAAGAAATGGATGTCTTCCTCGAAGCCTATAAACTACCAAGACTGAAACAGGAAGAAATTGATTATTTAAACAGACCAATTAATTATGAAGGGATTGATGCAGTGACCCAAAAGCTCCCCCAAAACAAGATTCCAGGGCCTGATGGATTCCCTGGGGAATTCTACCAAACATTCAAAGAAGAAATAATACCTATTCTCCTGAAGCTGTTTCAAAAAATAGAAACAACAGGAAAACTACCAAACTCATTCTATGAGGCCAGTATTACCTTGATCCCCAAACCAGGCAAAGACCCCATCAAAAAGGACAATTATAGACCGATTTCCCTGATGAATATGGACACCAAAATTCTCAACAAGATCCTAACTAATAGGATCCAACAGTACATTAAAAGGATTATCCATCAGGACCAAGTGGGATTCATCCCTGGGATGTAAGTGTGGTTCAACTTTTGCGAATAGATCAGTGTGATAGATCATATCAACAGAAAAAGAGTCAAGAACCATATGATCCTCTCAATTGATGCAGAAAAAGCATTTGACAAAACACAGCATCCTTCCCTGGTTAAAATCCTTCAGAGTGTAGGCATAGAGTGTACGTTCCTCAATTTCATAAAAACCATCTATGAGAAGCCTACAGCGAATATCATTCTCAATGGGAAAAAGCTGAAAGCCTTTCCCGTAAGATCAGGAACACGACAAGGATGCCCACTCTCACCATTATTATTCCACAGAGTACTAGAAGTCCTTGCAACAGCAATCAGACAACAAAAAGGGATAAAAGACATCCAAATCAGCAAAGAAGAAGTCAAACTGTCTCTCTTCACAGATGACATTATACTCTATATGGAAAACTCAACAGACGAAAGCCCCAAACTACCAGAACTTATAGCGTAATTCAGTAATGTGGTGGGATACAAAATCATTGCTCAGAAATAAGTGGCATTTCTATACACGAACAATGAGACTGAAGAAAGAGAAATTAGGGAATCCATTCCATTTACAATAGCACCAAAAATCTTACATTATCTCAGAATTAACTTAACCAGAGACGTAAAGATCTATATTCTAGAAACCACAGATCACTCTAGAAAGACATTGAAGAAGACACAAAAAGATGGAAAAATATTCCATGCTCATGGATCGCAAGAATTAACATAGTTAAAATGTCCATGCTACCCAGAGCAATGTACACTTTCAGTGCTATCCTGATCAAAATACCAATGACATTTTTAATAGAGATGGAACAAACAACCCTTAAATTTGTGTGGAACCAGAAGAGGCCCCGAGTCACCAAGGAATTGTTGAAAAGGAAAAACAAAGTTGGGGGCATCACAATGCCGGATTTCAAGCTATACTACAAAGCTGTGATCACAAAGACAATTTGGTACTGGCACAAAAACAGACCCATAGACCAATGGAAAAGAACAGAGAAGCCAGAAATGGGCCCTCAGCTCTATGGGTAACTAATCTTTGACAAACCAGGAAAAACATCCAGTGGAAAAAAGACACTCTCTTCAATAAATGATGCCGGGAAAATTGGACAGCAACATGCAAAAGAATGAAGCTTGACCACTCTCTCACACCATACACAAAAATAAACTCCAAATGGATGATAGATCTTGATGTGAGACAGGAATCCATCAAAATCCTAGAGGAGAATATAGGCTGTAACCTCTTTGACATGGGCCACAGCAACTTTTTCATGACACATCTCCAAAGGCAAGAGAAACAAAAGAAAAAATGAACTTGTGGGACATCGTGAAGATAAAAAGCTTCTGCACAGCCAAGGAAACAGTCCAAAATCTAAAAGGCAGCCCACGGAATGGGAGAAGATATTTGCAAATACACTACAGATGAAAGACCGGTATCCAATTCTGCAAAAAATTCTCAAATTCAGTACACGTGAAACAAATAATCAAATCAAGAAATGGACAGAAGATATGAACAGACAGTTTTTCAATGAAGACAAACAAATGGCTAAGAGCCACGTGAAAAAATGTTCAAAATCATTAGCTACCAGGGAATTTCAAATTAAAACCACATTGAGATACCACTTTCTGCCAATTAGAATGGCAAATATGGACAAGTCAAGAAACAACAAATGTTGTAGAGGATGTGGAGAAAGGGGATCCCTCTTACACTGTTGGTGGGAATGCAAGTTGGTACAGCCACTCTGGAAAACAGTGTGGAGGTCCCTTCAAAAGTTCAAAATAGAGCTACCCTATGACCCAGCAATTGTACTTCTGGGTATTTACCCCAAAGATACAGATGTAGTGAAGAGAAGGGCCATATACACCCCAATGTTCACAGCAGCATTGTCCATAATAGCTAAATTGTGGAAGGAGCCAAGATGCCCTTCAATAAACGACTGGATTAAGAAGGTGTGTTCCACTTATACAATGGAATATTACTCAGCCATCAGAAAGAACAATTACACGACATTTGCAGCAACATGGAGGGGACTGGAGGAGATAATGCTACATGAAATCAGTCAAGCAGAGAAAGACAATTATCATATGGTTTCACTCATTATGGAACATAAGGAATAGCAGGGAGATTGGTAGATGAAAGAAGGGAAAAATGAAGGGGCGGTAACAATAGGGAATGAACCATGAGAGACTATGGACTTTGGGAAACAAACTGAGGCCTTCAGAGGGGTTGGGGTGGGGAATTGGAGTAGGCCGGTGATGGGTATTAAGAAGGGCACATATTGCATGGATCACTGTGTGTTATACGCAAATAATGAATCATGAACACTACATTAAAAACTATGGATAGTAAGGAGGGCACGTATTGCATGGTGCACTGGGTGTTATACGGAACTAATGAATCATCGAATTTTACATCAAAAACCAGGGATGTACTGTATGGTGACTAACCTAATATAATAATGAAAAGAAAACTATGGATGTACTGTATGGTGACTAACATAACATAATAAAAACTTATTATTAAAAAATATAAAATAAAAAATATATTTTCCCCCTTCCCCTGCAAGAAATGGGAAGGTATTTTTTCTCAGATCTTCCCTGTGCTATCCTAGTATGGATACTGGAGGCAAAATTCACAAAAGCGTGTGTGGGCTCCTCTTTGTACATAGTAAGCCTCTAGCAATTAATCTCTTAGGATTTAACTTTTCACTCCTCTGTACTTATTTTATTGGATGTTTTTGCTCCTGGACTTCTGCTCTAGTACACTGTGATTCCATCTATCTGCCTTAGTGTCTCCAATTTTGCAGACTGCAGTTTGCCGTGTGAATTCAATTCTTGTGTGAATCTAAAAAGAGATAATTTTCAACTTGTTCAGCTTTTTTTTTCTTATTGTGAGGGAGAGAGTGACAACTTCCAATCTCTTTACATGCCAGACCAGAACCCAGAAGTCCATCCATTCTTTTAACCTTAATCCAACAACATTTATTAGGCACCTTCTGCATGTTTAGGAACTGGGAATACAGTAGTGAGTAAGACAGACAAAAGTCCTTCTCCTAAAAAAAATTACATTCTTGTTTATAAAGACAGGCAATAAAGAAATAAACATTCAAGGTTTTACCCATATGGTTATACTTAATATTTTTGTTTAAATCAATAAACCTTTTTACTTAGAAAAATTTATTTTAAAAGGAAACCTTAGAGCACTATTATATGTGGAGAATCTTGTAATATGCCAGTATTAGCAGATGAACATAAAAAAAATCTCTGATGAATATGGATGCCAAATTCTCAATAAGATCCTAGCCAATAGCATTCAACAATACATTAAAAGGATCATCTATCACGACCAGGTGGGATTTATTCCTGGGAGGCAAGGGTGGTTCAACATTCACAAATCAATCAATGTGATATTAATAAAAGAACAGACAGAACCACAAGATCCTCTCAATTGATACAGACAAAGCATTCGACAAAACACAGCATCCTTTCCTAACTAAAACGTTTCAAAGTATAGGGATAGAGCAAACATTCCTCAATATCATAAAAACCATCCATGAAAAGTCCACAGTGAATATCATTCTCCATGGGGATAAGCTGAGAGCTTTTCCCTTAAGATCAGGAACACGACAATGATGCCGACTCTTGCCACTATTGTTCAACATAGTACTAGAAGTCTTACTCAGCAGACAACAAAAAGAAATAAAAGGTATTCAAATTGGCAAAGAAGAAGTCAAACTCTCTCTCTTTGCAGATGACATGATACTTTATGTGGAAAACCCAAAAGACTCCACCCCCAAATTACTAGAACTCATGCAGTAATTCACTAATGTGGCAGGATACAACATCAATGCACAGTTGCTTTTCTATACACAAATGACACTGAAGAAAGAGAAATTTGGGAATTGATTCCACTTACAATAGCAACAAAAACCATAAGATATCTTGGAATAAACTTAACCAGAGAGGTAAAGGAGTATAGACTCTAAAAACTACAGAACACTTATGAAAGACATTGAAGAAGACAGAAAAAGATAGAAAAAACATTCCATGTTCATGGATCAGAAGAATAAACATTGTTAAAATGTCATTGCTGCCCGGAGCAAACTATACTTTCAACATCATCCTGATCAAAATACCATTGGTGGTTTTCAAAGAGCTGGAACAAACAATCCTAAAGTTTGTATGGAACCAGAAACGACCTTGAATTGCCAAGGAAATGTTGAAAAAGAAAAACAAAGCTGGGGGCATCACATTGCCTGATTTCATGCTACAGTACAAAGCTGTGATCACCAGGACAGCATGGTATTGGCTCAAAAGCAGACACATAGATCAATGGAACAAAATAGAGACTCCAGAAATGGACCCCCAACTCTATTTTCAACTGATCTTCGACAAATCAGGAAAAAATATCCGATGGAAAAAAGACAGTCTCTTCAAGAAGTGGTGCTGGGAAAAATGGACATCTATAGAAGAATGAAACTTGACCATTCTCTCACACTATACACAAAAATAAACTCTAAATGGATGAAAGGCCTCAACGTGAGACAGGAATCCATCACAATCCTAGAGGAGAACATAGGCAGTAACCTCCTCGACATCGGCCACAACAACTTCTTTCATGACACATCTCCAAATCCAAGGGAAACAAAAGAAAAAATGGACTTTTGGGACTTCATCAGGGTGAAAAGCTTCTGCACAGCAAAGGAAACAGTCAACAAAACAAAAAGGCAATCAACGGAATGGGAGAAGATATCTGCAAATGACACTACATATAAATGGCTGGTATCCAAGATCTATAAAGAATTTCTCAAACTCAACGCCCAAAAAACAAATAATTAAGTCAAAAATTGGGTGGAAGACATGAACAGACATTTCTCCAAAGAAGACACATGAGTGGCTAACAGACACATCAAAAAATGTTCAACATCATTAGCCATCAGGGAAATTCAAATTAAATCCACATTGAGATGTCACCTTACACCAGTGAGAATGGCAAAAATTGACAAGGTAAGAAACAACAAATGTTGGTGAGGATATAGAGAAAGGGGAACCTTTTTACACTGTGGGTGGGAATGCAAGTTGGTACAGCCACTTTGGAAAACAGTGTGGATATTCCTCAGAAAGTTAAAAGTAAATGTTGAGAAATCATTCTTTTTGATGGTGACTAACATAATATAATAAAAAATACTATTATTAAAAAAACTCACTAGATATAGATATAAAATAATAAAATTTGTAAATTGGAAAAAAATAAAAAGAAAAGAAAGTTAAAAATAGAGCTACCTTATGACCCAGGAATTGCACTAATGGGTGTTTACCCCAAAGATACAGATGTAGTGAAAAGAAGGAGCACATGCACCCCAATGTTCATAGCAGCAATGTCCACAATAGCCAAACTGTGGATTGAGCCTAGATGCCTTTTGACAGATGAATGGATAAAGAAGATGTGTTCCCTATATACAATGGAATATTACTCAGCCTTCAGAAAGGATGAATACCCACAATTTGCATTGACATGGATGGAACTGGAGGGTATTGCACTATGTGAAATAATTCAAACAGAGAGACAATTATCGTGTGGTTTCATTCATATGTGGAACATAAGGAAGAGCACAGAGGACATTAGGGAAAGGAAGGGAAAACTGAAGGGCGGGGGGAATCAGAGGGCAAGAAGAACCATGAGGTACTATGGACTCCCAGAAACAATCTGAGGGTTTCAGAGGGGGAGGGGGTGGGATGATGGGTTAGCCTGGTGATAGGTATTCCAGCGGACATGTGTTGTAATGAGCACTGGGTGTTATACACAAATAATGAATCATGGAACACTACATCAAAAACTAACGATCTATGGTGACTAACATACCATAATAAAAATAAATCAACAAATATGTTACTGTTAAATAAATCATCATGTGAATTACCTTCTGTAGGCATGTCTTATGCCACCTCTAGAACCCATGCTACACTTTTTTATAGCATTGATTTAGTTGAACTCATTACTTTTGTCTATGGAAAATTGATATTCAGAAGCCAATGTAGTTTGAACACATCCCCACAATCATATCTCACATCTCCAGGGGTCAAATATATTCTCCAAAATTCCTTTATCAAAAAAGAAGTACTCACAGGAAAATTACATAGGGTTATTCAGGTTGTACATGGCATAACTCCAGGGAGTACCAGTCACATGGACTCCAATATGAATGTTGCTCCTTGGAGTTGAACAGTGCACAACCTGTGTAACCATATGCAAGGTGCTCAGAACTCAATACCAGGGAAATGGAGTACAGTGGTTAGAACTGGAGGATCTGGAGACAGCTAATACTAGCTGACTTCAGAAATGACTTTTCTTTCTGACTCTGATGGTAATTACAATACCTTCTTCATGGGATTGGGGTGAAAATTAAATGAGATTACTGATGTCACTCAACCGTGGGTCTGGCATCTGGCAATCATTCAATACACATGAACTATCATTATTATTATTATAGCTCCAACACCAATGATTTTCTAATGCCTCCAAGATCTTGAAATGCTTTTCAAATTATTGCTTTGTCTTTTATCAATCTTTGTAAATGCTGTGTCATGAGTTTGAACAGCTTTTGATACACCTAAATATAAGATAAAATTTGATAGTAAGAAAAACTCAAAACCACTTACAACAAATAAGACAAAAATTCAAAAACTTTAAAGTATGAAAAATTCATAGGAATGAACAAGACCCCATCAAAAGATGTGAAGAGACACATCACTAAAAAAGTATAAATGGATAATAAACATGTTGAAAAGTACTCCATACATAATCAAAAAAAATCATATTAAGGCAAACCATCAATTTTCTACTATGACATAAGCAAAGCCCACTTGAAATTTGCACACCAGTTGCTGGAGAGGGTATGCTGACACTGCTGGGGGAAACAAAAATTGGCATAGCTATTCTGGAAAGAATTCCAGCTATATAATGTTGTAAGCCTTCAAACAACCAGTCCCTGAGCTGAGTCCATCCCACTTTGGGGAATTGGTCCTATGGTAATTACTTGAAATACAGAAACACTTTATGAACAAGGATGTTCACCACAAAAATAGTAAACATTTAGTAGCAATCTCAACTTATATTCACGTAGAAATGGTAAATTATAAAGCATTCATAAATTAAGACTATGCATTTTTACAAAATATATTGCATATTGACAACAAATTCTCAAATGAGTTGGAGAAGGAAATGCTTATGTGGTTATGTTCAATGAATAAAGCAAGAACCAAAATTATATATATATATATATATATATATATATATATATATATATATATATATATAGTGTGATGAAAATATACATAAAATATAAAAATGTTGCATAAAACACTGGAGGAAAATAAAATATTCATTAACAATGTCTCTAGGGGGGAATAATGATAGATTTCTTATGTTCTTTGTTAATTTTTCAGTATTTTCCAGAATTTCTACAATAAGTATTTATTTGGGATGGCTGGGTGACTCAGTCGGTTAAACATCTGCCTTTGGCTCAGGTCATGATCCCAGAATCCAGGGATTAGGCTCCTTGCTCAGTGAGGGGCCTTCTCCTTCTGCCTGCTTTGTCTGCTTCCCCTCCCCACCCCCCGGCTTATGCTTTCTCTCTCTCTGACAAATAAATTAAATCTTCTAAAAAATAAGTATTTATTTTGTAGGCTCATAATCTGAAAAGAAATGTGTTTGTCTTATAAAAGGTCTTAAGGTTCTAAGGCTGATAAGTCTTTGCTCTCTAATGGTAATATCTTAATATTACAGGCCTGTGTGCCAGGGCCATTCCATTACCATTTCTAATCAGTCTCCCAAGCATCCTGTCTTCTTCTGCAAGTCATTTCCTGTGCAATGCCATGTCTTGAATAACAGAAAGACTTAAATGTTCCACCTGCTTTCTGGTGTCTACAATACAACTTCTCCAGCTTGTGGTCTACCTTTAGTGCACCAGTTACCCTCAAATATAGTATTCCAACTCTCATTATATACCCGAGGAGCAGGTATTATTAGATTTTTCCATTATACTAATAAGGAAACCAAAGGCCAGAGAGGTGAAGGAACTTGCTCAACCTGTTCAGAATGTAAACAAGGTCTGACAGGTCCCAAAGCCTGACATTTTCCCCTTTCCACATTGAAGGATTGAGCTGAGAAGGCAAATCTTCTAGGACAGTGAACTCAGACACCACCATGTTCTATCCAAAAAAGGATCATGGTACTGGGCTCTCTTGAGAGTAATTTTGGCTATGACAGCATTTCCCAAAATGTGACATACTCCTACTAAAGAGAGTGCTCTCTGTTCAAACAAGTTTAAGAATTACTATAACTTTATCTTCCCTTTTGGAAATCCACAATGCATATTAGCAGAGTCTCTACATGATAATTTTCTTTATCATGAAATTTGATCACAGGACACCTCGCCCTTCCCACCACCTGCCCTGAGGAGGGGGGGGGGACTATTAACATGCAGCAGTTCATCCATTTGAAGGGGACATATAGGAAAGAGCAGTTTGCAGGTCTCTTATGAAAAGAGTGTCAGAGAATAGGACAAACAGTCCAGAAAAGGAATAAAAGGGCCCTAGAGTCCACCTTCATGAAACATTAGCATTTTGCTGAAGCATTCCCCGAATATAAACTCTATATATGCTCTCTAAGCAACCTTATCAAAGTCAGCCCATCCTGAGGACTCAAGATACTCTGAGTGCTATGTATACTTTCCTTTCCTGCCTGAGACACCTTCTCCACCTGACAGATGGCCCACCCACCACAGCCTAAGTCTGCTATGTAAACCTCCTCTGTTTATCTCCTGGATCCACTGGAGGGAAGACAAAGTCAGAGGCAAAAAGAGGACAAAATAGCAAAAATGCAGTGAAATCAAGAACACAGATTTAGATGGCTAAAACATACCAAGTTGCAGTGCATGCACTAAAAAGGAATATTTTAACAAGCAACACAGAGCATTTGCTCTATGACAGGCATTATTCCAAGTGCTTTAGCTCTATTAACTTATGTGATCCTCACAACAACCTTATTTTCTAGGTATTGCTATTATCACTGCTATTATCCCCATAAAACAGATGGGGAAACTGTGGCCCAGAGAGGTTAAATAACTTCACCAAGGATACAAACTACACCATTGAGATTTGAAGCTAGGCAGCCTGGCTCCAGAATCCTTTGGTTACCCTGCTTCCTTACCAAGTTTTTTCTCATATCAGGAAATGACACACACACATCAGTCTTACTGCACAAAAATCCCAAACCTAGAAGTCATCCTTGATTTATCTCTTTCTCTCAGCTCTCTCCCAACTTCTAAGCCATCAACGAATCAAAGCAATTCTGACTCCAGAACATATCCCAAATCCAATCATGCATCTCTTCCTCCACTAACCCTAGTCTGAACCACCAATCATATCTCATATGGATTAGTACAATAGCTTCATCATAGCACTTCCACTCTGCTACAAGCATTCTCCACCCTACAACCAGAGACACCATATTTAAAAACCTGCATCCAATTATGTCATGCCTTTACTTAAAACCCTCTAGTAGTTTCCTATCACATTAAAATGAATCCAAACTCCTTTTAGTGGCTTAGAAATCCACATGTGATCTAGTCTCTGTCTCCTCTTTGACTTAATTTTATACTCAAGTTTTACATGCTTAACTACATACCAACCCCATCATCCTTCTGTCTTTCAAACACACAAAGCTAGTTCCTGCCTCTGGGACTTTGTATTTGCTGTTTTCATTATCTGGGATGTTCTTTCCTTACTATGTACCACTGGATTGTTTTTTCTTCCTTCAGGTCTCAGCTGAAATGTTACCTCCTTATAGAAGCTCTCCCTGTTCACTCTCCAGTGGTGCATCCTTTGCCTAGTCACACTGTAATCACATCACCCTATTTTGCTTTCTTTATCATCCTCATCACAATTTAAAATCATCATTTTTTTGTTTATTTGTTTTCACCACTAGAATGTTAGCCTCATGACGCCAGGAATTTAGCTATGTTATTCACCACTATACCTCCAGCTCCCAGAACAGTGCATGGCACATAGTAGGTGCTAAGTAAACACTTACTGAAAGAATGAAACACCCCCCCCCTTTGATCACAAGTGATGAGGTTGAGTCCTAGAGAGTTTAGGAGATGTTCCTAGGTGAGTGGCAGAGGTAAGACTACAGAGCATGCCCTCTGACCCTCAGGGGAATCTTCCATGACAGCCAAATTCTGGCACTCAGGCCTGGGGCAAGCATGAAAACCTGAACTGGACCAGGCAGAGCCCCTCTATACTAGATCCTAACAAGATCTTGACTTTCTCAGACACTCTTATTTGATGCCCGGAGAGGAAAACCAAAGGAAGATGAGCTGAAGTTTTATGAGTTTCCTGGCACTGGCCTCAGACCATTCATAAGGGCAGTGGATATACAGAAAGCTCCAAAACTGAACACAGTTTGACTTACACAGCTACCTAAACTGCTTGTGCCCTTAGTTACAAAATGGAACCAGTTTCTCCTTCTATACATCTCATAAGGTAGTTGTGGTATTAAATGGGATAACACAAAATACGTATAAATACTTAGCACAAGTCCTGGCATGTAATTATCTTTTAATAAATACTAATTATTATTATTATTATTACTATATAATCCATTTATTCTTTTGCTTAAAACTTTCCCTCAGCTTCAGTTACCTCCAAACTAGTTTTTAAAAATCTCTTGTGATTAAAAAAATCTTCATCCAAGAACCTTTATAATCTGGCCCTTTTCTCCTTTACCCCCATATTTTTTCATTCCCTTCCTATATTTTATCACATATTCTAGCCACTCTGAATGACTCTAGTCTCCAAACATGTTATGTGCCTTCATGTCTCTAGGGGCTTGATTCATGCTGTCTTTCCAGCAGTACCTTCCACTTTTATTCCTGTCAAAATACTACTTATGTTTTAAGATTTCTCTAAAATGTCCCCTCTTCTGAGAAGCACTCTATTACTACAGACTTTCAGAATTAATCTCTATTTCTTCTGTGTTGCTGGAGCACTTTGTTCTCCTTTTGTTAAACCACTAATCATGGTGTTTTATTATTTTTTTCTGTTGTGATATAAACTGATTTCCTGAAGGGAAATAACTATGACATGTATATCCCTGATGTCCAAAGCTTGTCACAGGGCAGATATTCAGAAAACATCTATTTCAGGTTTCAGATGGGGAAATTGAGGCACAGAGAGGAGAAGGGATGCACCCAAACTCACACAGCCTAGTAGTGGGAGAACGAGGAACTATTCCCAGGCCTTCTGCCTCCCACTGGTATTTTTCTCCCATAGGGACCCCTGTTACTTGTTCCTTGGTAGGAAAAGAAGGAAATGGCAGTCTTCATGATTTCTCACCCAGAGGGTTCAGCATTCTACATTTCGTGAATTTAGCATTCTGATTATTTTCTGTGGAAAGAAGGTTTAGCTCTCTCCTGAAAAATTTACAGGTCTCAGTAAACAAGGGAATGAGCAAAAAAAGTTGAGAAGAGTGGTATGATTCCAGCCTGGTGGGAGGAGTGGGGGCAGATGAGAGAGACTGACTTTTAAGAGCTGAGACAGATAAAGATTTAAGAGTTCTGCCGGGTCTGAGGAAGGGAGATGTGGAGGAGGGAGATTTTGGATACTCAATCTGGGGGGCACTGGGTACAAAGAGCCTCCAGGGTATCTTAGGGTATCTCAAGATGCTTTCTGCTGAGAGGCTCAAGGGAGTGTCCCTGGTTTTTTTGGTTCCCACCACAGGATGTCAGTTCACCTTCCTGAACAGGCTAGAAAAACATTGCCTGGCAGGATTCTGACTCACTTCCCCCAAACAACAATGTGTCTTCACAGAGGCCCAGACAACACTTCACTCTCTCCATAATTCCATACCCTCCAAGGAGTTTCAAAGGACCTCGAAAAACTGGAAAGACTTCACAGTTTGCCAGTGACACTTATTCTGCTTCTTTCCAAACCGCTCACCCCACTTCCGTATGCAGGGTCTGGGCCCTGGATCCTCAGGACCTTCCCCCTAACTCTTAGAAAGCACTGGCCTCTCTAAGCAGCATGGTATATTCATCCAGTTGAGAACATAAACTGTTCTCCCTTGAGGGGAATTACTTTGAGTAAGGGACCTTGAGTGACTAAAAAGTCTCAAATTTCTGGCACCTTGACAAGTAGGTAAGGGATGTTCTGAAACAAATTCACACATGAGCTTTGGAGTCAGAGAGCTATGGATTTGATTCCTATGGCAATTTTCTGGGCTATGTTATCTTGAGTAAATTACTTAAGCTTATTTATAGAATGGAACAATATTGACTAGCTCATAGTGATTAAATGAGACGCTATGTAGAAAGCCCCTAACACAGTCCAGGCAAATGGTAGGTGATTAAACAAGAGATAATGTAATGATGAAGTTTGGAGCAAGGATTCTGGTGCCAGACCACCTGGATTAGAATCCTGGCTCTGCCATTCACTAGCTGTGTGTCCTTGGGCAAGCCACTGCCTATTTACCCACAAAAGAGCTTGGCTATTCTAGGCCTCAGTTTTCTCCTGTATAAAATGGGAGTTAAAACAATAGACATACCTCACAGGGTTATTTTCAGAATTAAATGAGTTAGTCTTTGTAATCATGTTTTTAAAAGTTCCTGACATTATCATCAGGAAGTTCCCATTATTATCATTATTGTTGTTACTGTTATTCTCTGTCCCAAACTGGGCAGAGCTGCAGGAAGTCCATGGCAGGCTCTAGACTTTTGCTACTCAAAGTGAGATCCATGGACCAACAGATGGGCATGGTAGGAACGGAGAACCTCAGGCTTCTCCACAGACAGGCTGCAACAAAATTTGCATTTAAACAGGATTTCCAGGGATTTCTAGACAAATAAGAGTTTGAGAAGTACAGGACTCTGGGTACAAACTAGAAGCTTCACTGGGGAAAGGTGGAAAATGGGAAGTTTGGGAGAGAAGACAAAGAACAAAACTGACAGTCTGAGGTAAGAGCTGGGGGGTGAGAATGGGGTGTGGTCAAGCTAGGCAGGTCAAAGCAAGGTCTTTGATAGAATTAGTCAGGCAAATCTAAATGATATTTGGCTCAAGTATCTCAGATGGTACCCTATTGAAAATTAGAAGATGGCACACATCCTTTGGGATGATGCAGCCCTGCCAATACAAAACTTGGTAACTGAAACTCAGGATCAATCTCAGCATCTTCTTTTCCACTTAGGCAGGAGCCCAACAACATAATTATGTATAATGACCCTGGATTAAAGAGCAGAAGGACAGACACCAGAAAAACACAAATATTCATGAAACCAGCATGGTATACGTGGTAGTCAGCATCCAAGTAAGCCCCCAGTAATTCTTGCCTCCTGGTATTTGTACCCTTCTATAGTCCCAAACTTGTGCAATGCTGACCTTTTTAACAAATAAGATAATGTGGAAAATGTGACTTCTGAGACTAGGTCATGAAAGACATTACAGTTTCTGTCATGGCTCTTTCTTGGGTCACTTTCTCTATGAAAATCCAGGTGCTGTGTCATGAAGACACTCAAGCAGCCCCATAGAGAGGCCCACATGGTGAAAAACAGAGCTCCAAACAGCAACTAACATTAGTTTGCTAGTTAAGTGATAGAACCGTCTTGGAAGCAGATCCTTCACCTTTTAGCCCTGGTCAAAATCTTGACTGCAGTTTCATTACAGGCCCCCAAACATAACCACCCAACTAAGTCATCACTGAATTCCTGATCCACACAAATAGTGTGAGACAATAAATGTTTATCTCACTTTTGTAGCACTTTTAAGGTATTTTGTAACATAGCAATAGATAAAGAATACTACAGGTTTTCAAAAGCCCAAAGTCACCAGGGAAACCTCAGAGCTAAAGAGACAAGGTAAATAGCCACAAAAATGATAGTTGCTACTTCCGTTCACAGGCCAAATCCTCTACCTGAATGAGTCTTCAAAGGGCATAAACTCCAAGCTCTTTGGGGTACAGTTAGGAAAGCTAAGGCCCAAGGGTACACATCTAGCTGATGGCCAAGGGTGCTTGTCTCTTCATGTCTTTTTTTGTTATCCTATATTATAGTGGGCATCCACATACATTTTAGCTTGCAAAGTTGGCAGTAAAAAGTAGTTAGGACAGAAGTCCCTTGAAGTATTCTGCTATGGTGTCTAGTGGAAGGGCAAGCACTATGTTCTTTCTTTCCTCTCTCTCTCTCTCTTTTTCTCTCTTTCTCATTCTGCCTTTAATCCCTCAAGTCCCCACATGAGATATTGATTCTCTCACTATCCATCAGGCCCTCATCTAAAGATATATATATATATATATATATATATTAGAAACTCTTTATTCTGGTGTTTCTTGGTTCTGAAGGTTAAAGCTCTCTTTCCTAAAACTTTCCTATTTTTTTTGTTTCATCTGGAATTGTGGAAAAGAATTGCTCAACATCTTACTAATGGAAATTCTGTTCATTTGTTCATTAAATTCTATTTCCTTTTTCTTCTGAGCAAACATCTAGACTACACTACCTTACCCTTTAATGTGAGTGGATTTTATGGGCCATTTTGTGCCAACCTCCATGCCTTCTCTTTTTACCAATCTACTAGCTGAATAGAGAACTCCTTGTACCTAGAGGAGATCAGAGAAACAAAATAAAAAGAGCCTATCTCTGAATGACTGTGGAGCACAGCTTCTCCCCATGAGCCCCTCTAATCCTCATTAAACTGTGATGTGAGCAGGCAGTGAATTTTATCGTGTTAAGCTGCAGCATTTGGGTTGTTGTCCTTTAACAACAGTTATCAACTCTTTTTCTTTTTCTGTACTAGGAAAGGTAATGTTTATTTTTTTATTATGTTCAGTTAGCTACTGTATAGTACATCATTAGTTTTTGATGTAGTGTTCCATGATTCATTAGTTGTGTATAACACCCAGTGCTCATTACAACACGTGTCCTCCTGAATACCCATCACCCTATTACCCCCTCCCCCACCCCCCCTCTGAAACCCTCAGTTTGTTTCCCAGAGTCCATAGTCTCTCATGGTTCATCTCCCCCTCTGATTTCCCCTCCATCAGTTTTCCTTTCCTTCCCCTAATGTCCTCCATGCTATTCCTTATGTTCCACATACGAGTGAAACCATATGATAATTGTCTTTCTCTGCTTGACTTATTTCACTTAGCATAATCCCCTCCAGTTCCAACCATGTCAATGCAAATGGTGGGTGTTAATCCTTTCTGATGGCTGAGTAATATTCCATTGTGTGTGTGTGTATATCACATCTTCTTTATATAGAATATATATATATATATATATACATATACATATAGTATTATATATATGTACTAGAAAAATGGAAAAATTCTTAGAAACAAAAAAATTCTTGGAAGCATACAAACTGAATCAGGAAAAAAATAGAAAGTCTGAATAAATTGATTACTAGTAAGGAGATTGAATCAGTAATCAAAAACCTCCCAAAAAAGAACACCCCAGGACCAGATGGCTACACTGGTGAATTTTACCAAACTGAGGGTTTTAGAGGGGAGGGGGTGGGGGGATGGGTTAACCCAGTGATGGGTACTAAGGAAGGCATGTATTGCATGGAATGCTGGGTGTTATATGCAAACAATGAATAATGGAACACTACATCAAAAACTAATGGTCTACTGTATGGTGACTAACATAACAAATTAAAAAAAAAGAAGAGTTGGGGCACCTGGGTGGCACAGCGGTTAGGCATCTGCCTTCAGCTCAGGGCGTGATCCCGGCGATCTGGGTTCGAGCTCCACATCAGGCTCTTCCGCTGTGAGCCTGCTTCTTCTTCTCCCACTCCCCCTGCTTGTGTTCCCTCTCTCACTGGCTGTCTCTCTCTGTCAAATAAATAAAATCTTAAAAAAAAAAAAGAAGAGTTAATACCAATCTTTCACAAATTCTTCCAAAAAAAATCAAAAGGATATTTTATGAAGACAGTGTCATCCTGATACCAAAACTATACAAGGGCATTAGCAGAAAATAAAACTATAGAACAATATCCCTGATAAAATTAGATGCAAAAAATTATCAATAAAATACTAACTTACTAAATTCAGGAGCCCATTAAAAGGATCATCTACCATGATCAGGTGGAATTTATATAGCTGATGCAAAGATGGTTCAAGATATGCAAATCAATCAATGTGATACATCACACAAATAGAATGTAGTAATAAAACCCATATGATCATCAAAATAGACACAGAAAAAGCATCAGACAAAATTCATCATCTGTTCATGATAAAAAACTTAGCATATTAGGTATAGAGAGAACATACCTCAACATAATAAAGGCCATATAAAGTAAGACCATGGCTAATATCATACTCAATAGTAAAAAGTTGAAAGTTTCTCACCTTAGATCAGGAAGAAGATAAGGGTGCCCATTCTCATCACTCTTATTCAACATAATACTGGAAATCTTTGTTGGAGCAGTAAGTCAAGAAAAAAAATCAGAATCTGAAAGAAATAAGTAAGTTGTCTATTTGCAGATGACATGACTTTGTATATTGAGATTCTAAAGATTCTGCCAAAAAATTGTTTGACCTAATCAACAAATTCAGTAAATCTGCAAGATACAAAATTAACATGCAAAAAGTCAGTAGTGTTTTATACACTAACAACAAATTATCTAAATATTAAATTTAAAAAATTATTTCATTTACAATAGTATAAAAAAGAAAAAATACTTAGGAATAAACTTAACCAAGAAGGTAAAAGAGCTCTACTCTGAAGAAGACATAGATAAATGGAAGACATCCCATATTCATGGATTGGAAGAATTAATATTGTTAAAATATCCAAAGTACAAAAATGATCTATAGATTCACTACCATACCTATCAAGATATCAATGGCATTTTTTTTACAGAGGTAGAAAAAAGAAATCTGAAATTTGTATGGACCCCCCAAAAAAACCTGAGTAGCCAAAACAATTCTGAGAAAGAAGGACAAAGTAGGAGGCATCACACTTACTGACTTCAAGCTACTATAAAGTTATAGTAGTTAAAACATTGTGGTACAAGACAGGGAACAACAAATGTTGGCAAGGAAGTGGAGAAAGGGGAACCCTCGTACACTGTTGGTATGAATGCAAGCTGGTTCAGCCACTCTGAAAAAGAGTATGGAGCTAACTCAGTAAGTTAAATATAGAGCTACCCTACAACCCAGCAATTGTACTACTAGGCTGTTGTGGGGGTTTTTTTGCCAATTAATTATGTGTCTTTCTTTCTTTACTTTATTTTTTTATTTTAATGTTTTTTTTTTATTAAATTGTGTTAGTCACCATAGAGTACATCCCTGGTTTCTGATGTAAACTTAGATGATTCATTAGTTGCATATAACACCCAGTGCACAATGCAGTATGTGCCATCCTTACTACCGATCAGCAGTCTATCCCATTCCCCCACACCCCTCCCCTCTGAAGCCCTCAGTTTGCTTCTCATAGTCCATAGTCTCTCATGCTTCATTCCCCCTTCTGATTACCCCCCTTTCTTTATCCCTTTCTTCCCCTACCGATCTTACTAGTTCTTATGTTCCATAGATCAGAGAAATCATATGATGATCGTCTTTCTCTGCTTGACTTATTTCACTTAGCATTATCTCCTACAGTGCCATCCATGTTGCAGCAAATGTTGAGAACTCGTTCTTTCTGATTGCTGAGTAATATTCCATTGTATATATGGACCAAAACTTCATAATCCAGTTATCTGTTGAAGGGCATCTGGGTTCCTTCCATGGATTAGCTGTTGTGGACAATGCTGCTATGAACATTGAGGTGCATATGGCCATTCTCTTCACTACGTCTGTATCTTTGGGGGTAAATACCCAGTAGTGCAATAGCTGGGTCATAGGGTAGCTCAATTTTTAACTTTTTAAGGGACCTCCACACTGTTTTCCAAAGTGGTTGTACCAACTTGCATTCCCAACAAAAATGTAGGAGGGATCCCCTTTCTCCACATCCTCTCCAGCAATTGTTGTTTCTTGCCTTGTCAATTTTTGCCATTCTAACTGGCGTAAGGTGGTATCTTAGTGTGGTTTTGATTTGAATTTCCCTGATGGCTAATGATTCTGAACATTTTTTCACGGCTCTGTTAGCCATTTGTATGTCTTCATTGGAAAAGTGTCTGTTCATATCTTCTGCCCATTTTATGATTTGTTTATTTGTTTCTCGCGTATTGAGTTTGAGAAGTTCTTTGTAGATCTTGGATACCAGTTTTTTATCTGTAGCATCATTTGCAAATATATTCTCCCATTCCATGGGCTGCCTCTTAGTTTTTTGACTGTTTCCTTGGCTGTGCAGATGCTTTTTATCTTGATGATCCAACAAGTTCATTTTATCTTTTGTTTCTCTTGCCTTTGGGGATGTGTCATGAAAAAGATTGCTTTGGCCAATGTCATAGATGTTGCTGCCTATGTTCTACTCTAGGATTTTGATGGATTCCTGTCCCACATCGAGGTCTTTCATCCATTTGAGGTTTATCTTTGTGTATGGTGTGAGAGAGTGGTCAAGTTTCATTCTTTTGCATGTAACTCTCCAATTTCCCCCGCACCATTTATTGAAGAGACTGTCTTTTTTCCACCGGATGTTTTTTCCTGCTTTGTCAAAGATTAGTTGCCCAAAGAGCCGAGGGACCATTTCTGGGTTCTCTATTCTGTTCCATTGGTCTACGTGTCATTTTTTGTGCCAGTACCATGCTGTCTTTGTGATCACAGCTTTGTAGTACAGTTTGAAATCCAGCATTGTGATGCCCCCAGCTTTGTTTTTCCTTTTCAACAGTCCTTTGGCGATTCAGGGCCTTTTCTGTTTCCATACAAATTTAAGGACTATTTGTTCCAGTTCATTGAAAAATGTCATCGGTATTTAATCGGGATAACATTGAAAGTGTAGATTGCTATGGGTAGCATGGACATTTTAACTATGTTAATTCTTCCGATCCATGAGCATGGAATATTTTCCCATCTTTTTCTGTCTTCCTCAATGTCTTTCAAGAGTGATTTATAGTTTCTAGAAAAAAGATCCTTACATCTCTGGTTAAGTTAATTCCAAGGTAACGTATGGTTTTTGGTGCTATTGTAAATGGGATGGATTCCCTAATTACTTTTTCTTCAGTTTCATTATTCGTGCATAGAAATAAAACTGATTTCTGAGCATTGATTTCGTATCCCGCCACATTACTGAATTACTCTGTAACTTCTAATAGTTTGGGAGTGGATTCTTTTGGGTTTTCCATATAGAGTATCATGTCATCTGTGAAGAGAGACATTTTGACTTCTTCTTTACCAATTTGGATACATTTTATCACTTTTTGTGGTCTGATTGCTGTTGCAAGGACTTCTAGCACAATGTTGAATAATAGTGGCGAGAGTGGGCATCCTTGTCGTGTTCCTGATCTTAAGGGAAAGGCTTCCAGCTTTTCCCCATTGAGAATGATATTTCCTGTAGGCTTTTCATAGATGGTTTTTATGAGATAGAGGAATGTACCCTCTATCCCTACACTCTGAAGGGTTTTAATCAGGAAAGGATGCTGTATTTTGTCAGATGCTATTTCCGCATCAATTGAGAGGATCATATGGTTCCTGAGTCTTTTCTTGTTGAAATGATGTATCACGCTGATCGATTTGCGAATGTTGAACCACGCTTACATCCCAGGGATGAATCCCACTTAGTCATGATGGATAATACTTTTAAAGTACTGCTGGATTCTATTAGCCAGGACCTGTTGAGAATCTTGGCGTCTGTATTCATCAGGGAAATCGGTCTGTAATACTCCTTTTTTATGGGGTCTCTGCCTGGTTTGGGGATCAAGGTAATATTGGCTTCATAGAATGAGTTTGGTAGCTTTCCTTTTGTTTCTTTTTTTGAAATAGCGTTAGGAGAATAGGCATTATTTCTTCTTTGAATGTTTGGTAGAATTCCCCAGAAAAACCGTCCAGGCCTGGAGTTTTCTTATTTGGAAGGTTGTTTATCACTGACTCAAATTCTTCATAATTAACTGGCCTCTTTAAAAAATCAATTTCTTCCTGTTTCAGTCTTGGTAGTTTATAGTTCTCCAGGATGGCCTCCATCTCTTCCAGATTGATTAATTTATTGGCATATAGCTGTTGACAAAAGTTTCTAATAATCCTTCCAATTACATTGCTGTTGGTTGTGACCTCTCCTTTTTCATTCATAATTTTATTAATTTCGGTCCTTTCTCAATTCTTTTGGATAAGTCTTGCCAGAGGTCTGTCAGTTTTATTGATTCTATCAAAGAACTAGCTTCTAGTTCTGTTGATCTGCTCTACTGTATTACTGGTTTCTAATTCATTGATTTCTGCTCTAATCCTGGTTAACTGCTTCCTCGTGCGTGAATTAGGCCTGTCCCTTTGTTGCTATTCCAGCTTCTTGAGGTGAGAATATAAAAACTGCATTTTAGATTTTTCCATTCTTTGGAGTGACGCTTGGATGGCTATGTATTTCCCCCTTAAGACTGCCTTTGCAGTATCCCATAGGTTTTGGACCATTGTGTTTTCATTCTCGTTGGTCTCCATAAATTGTTTAAGTTGATATTTGATTTCCTATTTTATCAAGTCATGCCTGAGCAGGATGGTTCTTAGTCTCGAAGTGTTTGAGTTTCTTCCAAATTTTTTCTCATGGTTAAGTTCCAATTTCAGAGCGTTGTGGTCTGAGAATATGCAGGGAATGATTTCAGTCTTTTGGTATCAGTTGAGACCTGTTTTGTGACCCAGAACATGGTCTATTCTTGAGAATGTTCCATGGGCATTAGAATAGCATGAGTAATCTTTTGTTCTGGGGTGTAGTGTTCTATATATATATATGAGGTCCAGCTCGTCGAGTATGGCATTCAAAGCTCTTGTTTCTTCCCTGATTTCTTGCTTAGGTGATCTGTCTATTTCTGATAGTGGAGTGTTGAGGTCCAATAGTGTTAACATATTTTTATCTATAAGTCTCTTTATTCTGGTTAAGAGTTGGCTTGTGTATCTTGTTGCTCCCCTGTTGGGGGCATATATATTGATAATTGTCATATCCACTTGTTGGATACATCCCTTAAGAATAATATAGTGCCCTTCTGTGTCTCTAACTATAGTCTTTAGTTTAAAATCCAATCTGTCTGATATGAGAATTGCTACCCCAGCTTTCTTTTGAGGTAGGTCCATTGGCGTGAAAGATGGTATTCCATCCCTTTCCTTTCAGTCTGAATGTATCTTTAGGTTCAAAATGAGTCTCTTGTAGACAGCAAATGGATGGGTCATGTCTTTTTATCCAATCTGCAAACCTGTGGCAGTGATGGGAGCATTTAGCCCATTCACATTGAGACTGATTATTGAGAGATATGATTTTAATGATGCCATGTTGCCTGTAAAGTCTTTGTTTCTATAGATTGTGACTTTCTCTTCTGTGTCACTCTTGGGGCCTTTTTACTTTTATAGAACCCCCCTTAATATCTCCTGTAGGGCTGGTTTTGTGGTTACAAAATTGGTCAATGACTGGCGATTCTGGAAGGTCTTTATTTCTCCATCCATTCTGAATGACAGCCTTGCTGGATAAAGGATCCTTGGCTGCATGTTTTTCTCTGAAAGAGCTTTTAAAAATGCCCCCCCAACCCTTTCTCTCATTCCAGGTCTGTGTTGACAGGTCTGACATAATTCTGATACCTTTACCTTGGTACGTGATAAATTTCTTTGCCCTGGCCGCTTTCAATGTATATCCTTGGATCTTACATTTGCAAATTGCACTATAATGTGACGTGGAGTAGGTTTGTTGTGGTTGAGCTTGGGAGGGGTCCTCTCTGCCTCTTGGACACTAATGTTTGTTTCCATTGTTAGGGTAGGGAAGTTTTCAGCTACAATTTGTTCAAATATCTCTTCTAGACCTCTGTTTTTCTCCAACCCCTCGGGGATGCTGATGATTCTGACATTGGGATGCTTCATTGAGTCAGTAATCTCCCATAACCTACATTCCTGAGCGTGGATTTTTTTGAGTTCAGATTCTATTTTAGCTTTTTCTTCTACTAACCCATCCTCCAATTCGCTGATACGTTCTTCTGCCTCATTCACCCTGGCCGTCAGAGCCTCTAGTTTTGACTGCATTTGGCCCATAGAATTTTTAATTTCTGCCAGATTCACTCTCATTTCTGCCCTTAAAGATTCTATATTCTCATTAACATTTTTGTTAATACTTTTCTCAAGTCTACACATCATCTTCACCATTGTTACTCTGAATTCCATTTCTGATAATTTGGTTATATCCATATCCATTAGTTCTGTGGCAGAGGCCACAGACTCCTTGTGTTTTCTTTGCTGGGGGGGATTTCTCCTTCTTGCATTCTGATGAGGAGAGGTTGCAGGGTTGTCCAGAGCCCAAATTATTGACCGGGACCCAGGCCGTGTGCCCATGTTTTATAGGGATCTTAGGGATGTGGGCTTCTTCATTTTTCAGCCTGCCTTCTGGGGGAGGTGCCTGCCATGCCAATACTCAGGGAATCCTGTTTGGGTAGAGTCTCCATGTCCCCTGCGAGAGGGGATGGGGATGGGCAAACTGTGAGCTGGTATTTCCAGGCTTTTGTTCTCTGGCAGCTTTCCCTGTCGGTTTGCTGCGCCTCTTCTGAGAGTCAGAGCAGCAGTGGCCAAATCTCAGTCTCTGTCTCAGAGCAGAGGGATCGCGGACCATTCTCCACTGATGTTCTGGCCACTTTAACTCTGTTTCTGTTGGTGCTGCTCAACCCAGCAGTGTCCCGGGATATGTGCCCCACACCCGGCGTCCCAGTCCTCACTTCCAGGGCCAGCGTGTCTCTCTCCTTTGTGCTTCTAATACTGCCAGCTGCCAGTCGCCAGCCGCCCCCATGAGCTCCAAAGCTCCGGCCCTCAGTCCAGTCACGTGGGTTCCCTGTCTCAGGGTCTCAGTCTGGTCTCTCTTGGGTGCTGGTCCACGAGTCTGCCCACTCCCCTGTGCAGGTGGCTACCACTTCCTTACGCCCGAACATGGTGGCTCCCCCCCATTTATCTTCCGATATCTGTGCGTGGTTTCACGGCTCCCCGCTTCATACCTCAATACTCAGCCCTGGAGATGTTCATCTGTAGAGATCCAGATGTATCTTCCTGCATCTCAGGTTGATTCCATGGATGTTCAGGCTGGTCTGGTGCCTATCCAGCTCGACTCAGGGGACTGGCTGAAAAAGGGGTCCCCTACTCCTCCGCCATGAGCAGTTGTTCAAAAAGAAGTAAACAAAATTGAGAATGCTTTAAGTACATTAACTAAGAAAAAAAGAGAGAAGTCTCTTTTTCTCATGTTTCATTCCCCCTTCTGATTACCCCCCCTTTCTTTATCCCTTTCTTCCCCTACTGATCATTCTAGTTCTTATGTTCCATAGATGAGAGAAATCATATGATAGTTGTCTTTCTCTGCTTGACTTATTTCACTTAGCGTTATCTCCTCCAGTGCCGTTCATGTTGTAGCAAATGTTGAGAACTCGTTCTTTCTGATTGCTGAGTAATATTCCATTGTATATATGGACCACAACTTCTTAATCCAGTCATCTGTTGAAGGGCATCTCGGCTCCTTCCACAATTTAGCTATTGTGGACATTGCTGCTATGAACATTGGGGTGCATATGGCCCTTCTTTTCACTACATCTGTATCGTTGGGGTAAACACCCAGTAGTGCAATGGCTGGGTCACAGGGTAGCTCAATTTTTAACTTTTTAAGGGACCTCCACACTGTTGTCCAGAGTGGCTGTACCAACTTGCATTCCCACCAACAATGTAGGAGGGATCCCCTTTCTCCACATCCTCTCCAACAATTCTAATTTCTTGCCTTGTCTATTTTTGCCATTCTATCAGGGGTAAGGTGGTATCTCAGTGTGGTTTTGATTTGAATTTCCTTGATGGCTAATGATTTTGAACATTTTTTCATGTGTCTGTTAGCCATTTGTATGTCTTCATTGGAAAAGTGTCTGTTCATATCTTCTGCCCATTTTTTGATGTGTTTATTTGTTTCTCGTGTATTGAGTTTGAGAAGTTCTTTGTAGATCTTGGATACCAGTCCTTTATCTGTAGTGTCATTTGCAAATATCTTCTCCCATTCCGTGGGCTGCCTCTTAGTTTTTCTGACTGTTTCCTTGGCTGTGCAGAAACTTTTAATCTTGATGAAGTCCCATAAGTTCATTTTTTCTTTTGTTTCTCTTGCCTTTGGGGATGTATCATGAAAAAGGTTGCTTTGGCCGATGTCATAGAGGTTGCTGCCTATGTTCTCCTCTAGAATTTTGATGGATTCCTGTCTCACATTGAGGTCTTTCATCCATTTGGAGTTTATTTTTGTGTATGGTGTGAGATAGTGGTCAAGTTTCATTCTTTTGCATGTAGCTGTCCAATTTTCCCAGCACCATTTATTGAAGAGACTGTCTTTTTCCCACCGGATGTTTTTTCCTGCTTTATCAAATATTAGTTGCCCAAAGAGCTGAGGGTCCATTTCTGGGCTCTCTATTCTGTTCCATTGGTCTATGTGTCTGTTTTTGTGCCAGTACCATGCTGTCTTTGTGATCACAGCTTTGTAGTACAGCTCGAAATCCAGCATTGTGATGCCCCCAGCTTTGTTTTTCCTTTTCAACAGTTCTTTGGAGATTCGGGGCCTTTTCTGGTTCCATACAAATTGAAGGACTATTTGTTCCAGTTCTTTGAAAAATGTCCTCGGTATTTTGATCGGGATAGCATTGAAAGTGTAGATTGCTCTGGGTAGCATGGACATTTTAACTATGTTAATTCTTCCGATCCGTGAGCATGGAATATCTTTCCATCTTTTTATGTCTTCCTCAATGTCTTTTAAGAGTAATTTATAGTTTCTAGAATAAAGGTCCTTTACGTCTCTGGTTAAGTTAATTCCAAGGTAACATATGGTTTTTGGTGCTATTGTAAATGGGATGGATTCCCTAATTTCTCTTTCTTCGTTCTCGTTATTCGTGTACAGAAATGCAACTGATTTCTGAGCATTGATTTTGTATCCCGCCACGTTACTGAATTGCTCTATAACTTCTAATAGTTTGGGAGTGGCTTCTTTTGGGTTTTCCATATAGAGTATCATGTCATCTGTGAAGAGAGACATTTTGACTTCTTCTTTGCCGATTTGAATACTTTGATCCCTTTTTGTTGTCTGATTGCTGTTGCAAGGACTTCTAGTACTATGTTGAATAATAGTGGCGAGAGTGGGCATCCTTGTCGTGTTCCTGATCTTAAGGGAAAGGCTTCCAGCTTTTCCCCATTGAGAATAATATTTGCAGTAGGCTTTTCATAGATGGCTTTTATGAGATTGAGAAATGTACCTTCTATTCCTACACTCTGAAGCGTTTTAATCAGGAAAGGATGCTGTATTTCGTCAAATGCTTTTTCGGCATCGATTGAGAGGATCATATGGTTCCTGAGTCTTTTCTTGTTGATATGATGTATCACGCTGATTGATTTGCGAATATTGAACCACGCTTGCATCCCAGGTATGAATCCCACTTGATCATGGTGGATAATCCTTTTAATGAACTGTTGGATTCTATTAGCAAGTATCTGGTTGAGGATTTTGGCGTCCATATTCATTAGGGAAATCGGTCTGTAATTCTCCTTTTTGAGGGGTTCTTTGCCTGGTTTGGGGATCAAGGTAATATTGGCCTCATAGAATGAGTTTGGTAGCTTTCCTTCTGTTCCTAATTTTTGAAATAGCTTTAGGAGAATAGGGATTATTTCTTCTTTGAATGTTTGGTAGAATTCCCCAGGAAAACCGTCTGGGCCTGGAGTTTTGTTATTTGGAAGGTTGTTTATCACTGACTCAATTTCTTCATAATTAATTGGCCTGATTAAGAAATCAATTTCTTCCTTTTTCAATCTTGGTAGTTTATAGGTTTCCAGGAAGGATTCCATCTCTTCCAGATTGCTTAGTTTATTGGCATATAGCTGTTGATAAAAATTTCTAATAATCCTTCCAATTTCAATGGTGTTCATCGTGACCTCTCCTTTTTCATTCATAATTTTAATAATCTGGGTCCTTTCTCTTTTCTTTTGGATAAGTCTTGCCAATGGTCTGTCAATTTTATTGATTCTCTCAAAGAACAAGCTTCTAGTCCTGTTGATCTGCTCTACTGTACTTCTGGTTTCTGCTTGATTGATTTCAGCTCTAATTTTGGTCAACTGCTTCCTCGTGCGTGGATTAGGCCTGTCCCTCTGTTGCTGTTCCAGCTTCTTGAGGTGAGAATATAAAAACTGCATTTTCGATTTTTCTATTCTTTTGAGTGAGGCTTGGATGGCTATGTATTTCCCCCTTAGGACTGCCTTTGCAGTATCCCGTAGGTTTTGGACTTTTGTATTTTCATTCTCATTGGTCTCCATAAATTGTTTAATTTGGTTTTTGATTTCCTGGTTTATCGAGTCATTCCTGAGCAGGATGGTTCTTAGTCTCCAAGTGTTTGAGTTTCTTCCAAATTTTTCCTTGTGGTTGAGTTCCAATTTCAGAGCGTTGTGGTCTGAGAATATGCAGGGGATAATTTCAATCTTTTGGTATCGACTGAGACCTGTTTTGTGTCCCAGAACATGGTCTATTCTTGAAAATGTTCCATGGGCATTAGAATAGAATGAGTATTCTTTGGTTCTGGGGTGTAGTGTTCTATATATATCTAAGGGGTCCAACTCGTCGAGTATGGCATTGAAAGCCTTTGATTCTTTGCTTAGTTTTTGCCAGGGTGTTCTGTCTATTTCTGAGAGTGGAGTGTTGAGGTCCCCTACTATTAATGTATTTTTATTTATATGTCTCTTTATTCTGGTTAAGAGTTGGCTTGTGTATCTTGCTGCTCCCCTGTTGGGGGCATATATATTTATAATTGTCATATCTACTTGTTGAATACTTCCTTTAAGAATAATATAGTGCCCTTCTGTGTCTCTAACTATAGTCTGTAGTTTCAAATCCAGTTTATCTGATATTAGAATTGCTACCCCAGCTTTCTTTTGAGGTCCATTTGCGTGAAAGATGGTACTCCATCCCCTTACTCTCAGTCTGAATGCATCTTTGGGTTCGAAATGTGTCTCTTGTAGACAGCAAATGGATGGGTCATTTCTTTTTATCCAATCTGCAACCCTGTGGCATTCTAAGCAAGAATTTAAACCATTAATATTAAGACTGAGTACTGAGAGATATGCTTTTAATGCTGCCATGTTGTCAGTAAAGTCTTTGTTTGTATTGGCTGTGACTTTCTGTTCTGTATCACTCTTGGGGCCTTTTTACTTTTATAGAACCCCCCGTAATACCTCCTGTAGGGCTGGTTTTGTGGTTACGAAATTGGTTAGTGACTGTCGATTCTGAAATATCTTTATTTCTCCATCCATTCTGAATGACAGCCTTGCTGGATAAAGGATCCTTGGCTGCATGTTTTTCTCCGAAAGAGCTTTAAGTATGCTCCCCCAACCCTTTCTCTCATTCCAGGTCTGTGTAGACAGGTCTGACGTAATTCTGATGCCTTTGCCTTGGTACGTGAGAAATTTCTTTGCCCTGGCCGCTTTCAATACTGTATCCTTGGATCTAATATTTGCGAATTGCACTATGACGTGACGTGGTGTAGGTCTGTCATGGTTGAGCTTGGGAGGGGTCCTCTCTGCCTCTTGGACACGAATGTTTGTTTCCCTTGCTAGATTAGGGAAGTTTTCAGCTACAATTTGTTCAAATATCTCTTCTAGACCTCTGCTTTTCTCCACCCCCTCGGGGATGCTGATGATTCTAACATTGGATCGTTTAATTGAGTCAGTAATCTCCCGTAGCCAACATTCGTGGGCGTGGATTTTTTTAAGACCATCTTCTATTTTCATTTTTTCCTCTATTAACCCATCCTCCAATTCACTAACCCTTTCCTCCGCTTCGGTGACCCTGGCCATCAGAGCCTCTAGTTTTGCCTGCATTTGGCTCATAGAATTTTTAATTTCTGTCAAATTTGCTCTCATTTCCACCCTTAGGGATTATATATTCTCAGTAACATTTTCCTTAATACTTTTTTCAAGTCTACTCATTATCTTGACCATTGTTACTCTGAATTCCATTTCTGATAATTTGGTTACATCCATATCCGTTACTTCTGTGGCAGAGGCCACAGACTCACTGTCTTTTCTTTGCTGGGGGGGGGGGCTTCTCCTTCTTGTCATTCTGATGAGGAGAGGTTGCGGGGTTGTCCAGAGCCCAAATTATTGACTGGGTCCCAGGCCGTGCCCCTTGTTTTATAGGGATCTTAGAGATGTGGGCTTCTTCTTTAAAGATTTTATTTATTTACTTATCTGAGAGAGGGAGACAGACAGTCAGCAAGAACGGAACAGAAGCAGGGGAGTGAGAGAGGAAGAAGCAGGCTCCCAGCGGAGGAGCCCGATGAGGGACTCCTTTCCGGAACGCTGGGATCACGCCCTAAGCGAAGACAGGCGCTCAATGACTGCGCCACCCAGGCGCCTCGGGTTGTGGGCTTCTTGATTTTTCAGCCTGCCTTCTGTGTTCTGGGGGAGGGGCCTGCCGCGCCGATACTCAGGCAACCCTGTTTGGGTAGAGTCTCCGTGTCCCCTGCGAGGGAGAATGGGGATGGGCACTCTCTGAGCTGGTATTTCTAGGCTTTTGTTCTCTGACGGCTTTCCCTGGAGGCCGGCTATGCCTCTTCTGAGAGTCAGAGCAGGAGAGGCCCGTTCTCCACTGATGTTCTTGCCACTTTAACTCTGTTACTGTTGGTGCTGCTCAACCCTGCAGCGTCCCGGGATGTGCGCACCAACCCGGAGTCCCCGCCCTCACTTCCAGGGCCTGCGCGTCTCTTTCCTTTGTGTTTCTAATGCTGCCAGCCACCGGCCGCCCCGCGCGCTCCCGGGTCTCCCGGTCTCAGTCTATGCCCGGTGAGCACACCTCGATTCCGGAGTTTCGTGAGAAGCCTGGTGGCGCGCGCACCCGGTTCGGGGTCTCAGTCTGCTGTTTCGCGGGTGCCGACCGCGAGTCCGCCCGCTCCCCTGTGCAGGTGGCCCGCCAGCCGCCAGCCGCCCCGCGTGCGCTCTGGGAGCTCCCGGTCTCAGTCTGGATCCCGTGAGCACACCGGGATTCCGGTGTTCCGGGGGATGCCTGGTGGCGCGCGTTCATGGCTCACCGGTCTCAGTCAGCTCTCTCTAGATTGGAGCTTTTAATCCATTTACACTCAAAGTAATTATTGGTCGATATGTTTTTATTGCCATTTTATTACCTGTTTTGTCATTCTTTCTGGAGATTTTTTTCCACTCAGAGTGTCCTTTAATATTTCTTGCAGGACTGGTTTAGTGGTCATAAACTCTTTTTGTGTTTTTTTGTCTGGAGAACTATCTTTCCTTCTCTTCTGAATGATAGTCTTGCTGGATGGAGTATTCTTGGCTGAGGATTTTTCCCATTCAGCACATTGAATACATCATGCCACTCTCTTCTGGCTTGTCAAGCTTCTGTTGAGAGAACTGCAGCTAGCCTTGTGAGTCTTACCTTGTAAGTTAAGGACTTCTTTTGTCTTCCTGCTTTTAGGACTTTTTCTTTATCACTATATTTTGTGAATTTAACTATGATATACATTGGTGTTGGCCTGCTTTCGTTGATTTTGATGGGTGTTCTCTGTTCCTCCTGGATCTGGATGTTTGTTTCCTTCCCCATATTAGAGAAGTTTTCTGCTATTAGTTCTTAAAATAAATTTTGTGCCCCCTTTTCCCTCTATTCTTTTACTGGGAATCTTATAATACAAATGTTATTATGTTTGATGGAGTCACCGATTTTCCTAAGTCTATTCTCATGTTGCATAATTCTTTCTTCTGTTCAGCTTCATTATTTTCTGTTGTTTTAGCTTCTAGGTCACTAATTCATTCATCTGCTTTTTCCAGCCTGCTGTTCATTGTATCAAGCCTGTTTCCAATCTTGTTTATTGCATTCTTCACCACTGATTGCTCTTTTTTTAACTCTTTTATCTCTATTGTAAAGATCTCACTGATATCTTCTATTATTTTCTTAAGCCCAGTGAGTATTCTTATGATTTTTGCTTTAAAGTCTCCATCAGGCATGTTACTTATACTTGTTTCACTTAGATTTCTGGCTGTGGCCTTATCTTGTTCTTTCATTTTGGATAAATTCCTCCATCCTGGCATTTCATCTTTCTGCCTTCTTTGTGTTAGAAAAGCCAGTTGTGTTTCCTGCTCTTGACTGTAATGACCGTATGAAGAAGAGGTCATGTAGTGTCCAGGGTCTAGCACTTCAGGGAGTGTCTCTGATATGTGCTGTGTGCACTCTGCTGTTGTGTTTTGACTGCTCTATCCTTCAGGCAAGTTATCTGTGAGATTCTCCTTGCCTCCCATGGGCAATGTTTGGTCCCTGGCCTGAATGTGGCTAGTTTTAAATAGGTGTGTTCTCATCTGCTTGTGAAACGAGACTTGTCACAAATTACTGCAGAACCGGTCTCTGCTGAACTGTCTAGTTGGGAGACAAGGTGTGGTCAAGGGTTTGTGCTGGTCTTCCGGGGGAGGGGCCCACCATACCAGGAATGAGGCAAGCTTGACTGAAAAGGGCAGTCCTGCCAGAGCACAGGGGGATGGGGTTTGGTATAAGCAAGTTAGGCAGTTAGTTTCTTAGTTCAGCTGCTTCTTTCAGGTGGTTCTGTGTTTATGCTGAGGGGTAGGGGAGGGAAATAGTGCCAGCCAGATAATTTGGTCCTGGAGAGGCATCTCTGTGAATGCTGACTCCCAGGACACTCTCCAAGAGGAGGGAATAATCTCCCCATTGTGGGCCCCAGGCATTCTTCAGATTGCTGCTCCCATGCTGTCTGCACCTGGGTTGTTTGCCTTCCTTCCCCCCAGGATCAGCACTGTGCCTTCCTGGCTCTATCCTGGCCAAGTCTGTTGACCTTTAAAACTCCATGTTTTAGAGATGTGGTGTGGGCAGGGGCCTGCAGTAGTCTTCTGGGGAAGGGCCTGTCAAGCTGGAATGGAGGCAAGCTTGACCAAAAAGGAAAGTCCCTCCAGAGCACAGGGGGGCAGGGAGGGTGGTGTGGGGTCCAGTATAAGAGCCTTTGGGCTCTATTCCAGCCAAGCCCACTGACTTAAAACTCCAGGGTTTAAGTCCTGGTGGTTGCAAGAACTTGCAAAATTCAGCCCCTCTTGTTTTCCAACCCAATGGCTTTGGGGAAATGTTCTCCTTGTGCATTTCCCTGTGTGCTCCTCTCTCTCTCTCACCCTTCTCCACGACCATGGCTCCCTCTGCTCCATAGCACCCGTGATCAGTTTTTCCCCTAAACCATGTCTCTGCACTTCTAATTTCTTCAATGTGGCATGTTTTGTCCCTTTCATTGTGGAGTTTGTTCTTTCAGTCTTCAGGCTGATTTCTAGGGTATTTAGGGTGATTTGATAGTTATCTAGTTGTGTTCATGAGACAAGAGGAACCTGGGGTCCTCCTACTCTGCTGTCATTTTCCAATTGAGTATTCTTGATTATTTTGTCAAATATTTGTTGACTATGTGCTTGGGTTTATTTCTGAGGTTTCAATTCTGTTCCATTGATCTATTTGTTTTTCTGCCTGTATCATACTGTTTTATTTCTTTTTGTTTTTTTAAATTAAATTAGCCAACATATAGTATATCATTAGTTTTTGATATAATATTCAATGATTCATTAGTTGTGCAAAACACCTAGTGCTCATCACATTACATGCCCTCCTTAATGCCCATTACCCAGTTACTCCATCCCCCCACAGTCCTCCCCATCCACAACCCTCAGTTTGTTTCCTGGAGTCAAGAATCTCTCATGGTTTGGCTCCCTCTATGATTTCTTCCCAATCAGTTTTCCCTCCCTTCCCCTATGGTCCGCTGCACTATTTCTTCTTTCCACATATGAGTGAAATGATATAATTCTCTTTCTCTGATTGACTTATTTCACTTAACATAATACCCTCCAGTTCCATCCATGTCAATGTAAATGGTAGGTATCATCTCTTCTGATAGCTGAGTAATATCCCATTGTATTTATGTACCACATCTTGATCCATTCATCTGTTGAAGGACATCTTAGCTCCTTCCACAGTTTGGCTATTGTGGACATTGTTGCTATGAACATTGGGGTGCATGTGCCCTTTTTTCACTACATCTGTATCCTTGGCTTAAATACCTGGTAGTGGAGGCTCAAGCTGCCCTCAGCCACAGTTGGCGCTGACCTTAGAGGCACGTCTCACTCAGTCGGCACCGGTGGGGCCACTTGGGTGGCATTGAGGTGTGGAATTGGGCCTGTGTCCATGGGCTTGGTGATTCTTAAAGTGTTCATTTATTCATCAGCACACCATTTATTGAATGCTGTCTGTGTGACAGTAAAAATTCTAGATGCTTCAGATACAGCATTGAACAAAAGAGAAACTCTGCTGCCATGGTACTTACATTGTTTTGGGCCAGATAATAAATGATAAAGACATAGGGTTGGAGAGTTAAGATGGCGGAGGAGTAGAGGGCCCCTTTTCCAGCTGGTGCCCTGAGTCGAGCTGGATAGGTACCAGACCAGCCTGAACATCCACGGAATCACCCTGAGATGCAAGAAGATACATTTGGATGTCTATAAATGAACATCTCCAGTGCTGAGTATTGAGGTACAAAGTGGGGAGCCGTGAAGCCGCACACAGATATCGGAAGATAAATGGAAGGGGGAGGGAGCCGCCGCGTTCGGGTGCCAAAAAGTGGTAGCCACCTGCACGGGGGAGTGGGCGGACTCACGGACCGGCAACCACGAGAGAGCAGACTGAGACCGTGAGCCAGAGAACGTACGCCACCAGATTGAAATGGAGCTCCGGTGTGCTCACTGGAACTGACTGAGACCAGGAGCTCCTGGAGCGCATGGGGGCAGCTGGTGGCTGGCAGTGTTAGAAACAAAAAGGACAGAGACACGTCAGCCCTGGAAGTGAGGGCTGGGACGCCGCGTGTGGGGCGCACATCCCCGGATGCTGCAGGGTTGAGCAGCACCAACAGAAACAGAGTTAAAGTGGCCAGAACATCAGTGGAGAATGGTCCGCGATCCCACTGTTCTGAGACAGAGGCTGAGATTCGGCCACTGCTGCTCTGACTCTCAGAAGAGGCACAGCAAACCGACAGGGAAAGCCGCCAGAGAACAAAAGACTGGAAATACCGGCTCACAGTGTGCCCATCCCCATCCCCCCTCACAGGAGACATGGAGACTCGACCCAAACAAGGTTGCCTGAGTATCAGTGTGGCATGCCCCTCCCCCAGAAGGCAGGCTGAAAAATGAAGAAGCCCACATCCCTAAGATCCCTATAAAATAAGGGCACACGGCCTGGGTCTCGGTCAATAATTTGGGCTCTGGACAGCCCTGCAACCTCTCCTCATCAGAATGACAAGAAGGAGAAATCTCCCCCAGCAAAGAAAACACAAGGAGTCTGTGGCCTCTGCCACAGAACTAATGGATATGGATATAACCAAATTATCAGAAATGGAATTCAGAGTAACAATGGTGAAGATGATGTGTAGACTTGAGAAAAGTATTAACAAAAATGTTAATGAGAATATAGAATCTTTAAGGGCAGAAATGAGAGAGAATCTGGGAGAAATTAAAAATTCTATGAGCCAAATGCAGTCAAAACTAGAGGCTCTGACGGCCAGGGTGAATGAGGCAGAAGAACATATTAGCAAATTGGAGGATGGGTTAGTAGAAGAAAAAGCTAAAATAGAACCTGGACTCAAAAAAACCCACGCTCAGGAATGTAGATTAGGGGAGATTACTGACTCAATGAAACGTTCCAATGTCAGAATCATCAGCATTCCCGAGGGGGTGGAGAAAAACAGATGTCTAGAAGAGATATTTGAACAAATTGTAGCTGAAAACTTCCCTAATCTAACAATGGAAACAAACATTAGTGTCCAAGAGGCAGAGAGGACCCCTCCCAAGTCAACCATGACAAACCTACACTACATCACATCATAGAGCATTTCACAAATATTAGATCCAAGGATACAGTATTGAAAGCAGCCAGGGCAAAGAAATTTCTCACATACCAAGGCAAAGGTATCAGAATTATGTCAGACCTGTCAACACAGACCTGGAATGAGAGAAAGGGTTGGGAGGGCATTTGTAAAGCTCTTTCAAAGAAAAACATGCAGCCAAGGATCCTTTATCCAGCAAAGCTGTCATTTAGAATGGATGGAGAAATAAAGACCTTCCAGAATCGCCAGTCATTGACCAATTTCATTACCATGAAACCAGCCCTACAGGACATATTAAGGGGGGGTTCTATAAAAGTAAAAAGGCCCCAAGAGTGACACAGAACAGAAAGTCACAATCTATAGAAACAAAGACTTTACAGGCAACATGGCATCATTAAAATCATATCTCTCAATAATCAGTCTCAATGTGAATGGGCTAAATGCTCCCAGGTTTGCAGATTGGATAAAAAGACATGACCCATCCATTTGCTGTCTACAAGAGACTCATTTTGAACCTAAAGATACATTCAGACTGAAAGGAAAGGGATGGAATACCATCTTTCACGCCAATGGACCTACCTCAAAAGAAAGCTGGGGTAGCAATTCTCATATCAGACAGATTGGATTTTAAACTAAAGACTATAGTTAGAGACACAGAAGGGCACTATATTATTCTTAAGGGATGTATCCAACAAGTGGATATGACAATTTTCAATATATATGCCCCCAACAGGGGAGCAACAAGATACACAAGCCAACTCTTAACCAGAATAAAGAGACTTATAGATAAAAATACATTAATAGTATTGGACCTCAACACTCCACTATCAGAAATAGACAGAACACCTAAGTAAGAAATCAGGAAGGAAACAAGAACTTTGAATGCCATACCTGACAAGTTCGACATCATAGATATAGATAGAACACGACACCCCAGAACCAAAGAATAGTCATTCTGTTCTAATGCCCATGGAACATTCTCAAGAATAGACCATGTTCTGGGTCACAAAACAGGTCTCAACTGATACCAAAATACTGAAATTATTCCCTGCATATTCTCATACCACAGTGCTCTGAAATTGGAACTCAACCACAAGGAAAAATTTGGAAGAAACTCAAACACTTGGAGACAACCATCCTGCTCAGGCATGACTCGATAAAACAAAATCAAAAATCAAATTACACAATTTATGGAGACCAACGAGAATGAAAACACAACGGTCCAAAACCTATGGGATACTGCAAAAGCAGTCTTAAGAGGGAAATACATAGCCATCCAAGCCTCACTCAAAAGATAGAAAAATCTAAAATGCAGTTTTTATATTCTCACCTCAAGAAGCTGGAATAGCAACAAAGGGACAGGCCTTATTCATGCACGAGGAAGCAGTAGAAACAACAATTGCTGGAGAGGATGTGTAGAAAGGGGATGCCTCCTACATTGTTGGTGGGAAAGCAAGTTGGTACAGCCACTCTGGAAAACAGTGTGGAGGTCCCTTAAAAAGTTAAAAATTGAGCTACCCTATGACCCAGGATTGCACTACTGGGTGTTTACCCCCAAAGATACAGACGTAGTGAAGAGAAGGGCCATATGCACCCCAATGTTCATAGCAGCATTGTCCACAATAGCCAAATCGTGGAAGGAACTGAAGTGCCCTTCAACAGATGACAGGATTAAGAAGTTGTGGTCCATATATACAATGGAATATTACTCAGTTATCAGAAAGAACGAGTTCTCAACATTTGCTGCTACATGGACAGCACTGGAGGAGATAATGCTAAGTGAAATAAGTCAAGCAGAGAAATACAATCATCAAATGATTTCTCTCATCTATGGAACATAAGAACTAGGAAGATCGGTAGGGGAAGAAAGGGGTAAAGAAAGTGGGGGTAATCAGTAGGGGAAATGAAGCATGAGAGACTATGCACTCTGAGAAACAAACTGAGGGCTTCAGAGGGGAAGGGTGTTGGGGAATGGGATAGACTGTTGATGGGTAGTGAGGAGGGCACGTATTGCATGGTGCACTGGGTGTTATATGCAACTGATGAATCATTGAACTTTGCATCGGAAACCAGTGATATACTGTATGGTGACTAACATAATAAAAAAACATTAAAATAAAAAAAAGAATAATTGGTCATTACTTTCAATGTTATGTTATTTTTTATTCTGGTCTCTACTTTATTTCTGATTTTTCCTACTTATTTTCTTCCTCTACTAAATTTCAGCTAAGTTCCTTATTTTTCTAGTTCCTGATGGTGTGCATTTGAACTTTTTGTCTTAATACAAGCATTTATAGCATAAATTCACTCTAACATCTGCTTTTGCTGTATCCCATAGCTTTTGGAATATGATGTTTTTTTGTTTTGAGACATATATTGATTTGCCATTTTATTTATTATTTAGCCAATTTCTCATGCAGTATTGTGTTGTTATATCTATATATTGAATATTTAATATTTATAAAAGAATACTCAATGGAGAAAAGGCAGCTTCTTCAAAAAAATGGAGCTGGAAAAATTTTAAGAGAATGAAACTTAACCCCTATATTACACCACTTACAAAAATTAACTCAAAATGGATTTAAAACTTAAATGTAAGTTATAAAAGCAAGAAAATCCTAGAAAAACAAAAGAAAGATATCTTTTTGATATGGGTCTACGCAATTTTTTTTGGATATGACAACTAAAGCAAAAGTTACAAAATAAAAAAATAAACAAGTGGAACTACAACAAACTGATGGGTAGTAAGAAGGGCACGTATTGCATGGTGCATTGGGTGTTATACACAACTAATGAATCATGGAACTTTACATCAAAAACCAGGAATGTACTGTATGGTGACTAACGTAATATAATAAAAATATTATTAAAAAAAACCCTTCTGCATAGCAAAAGAACCAATGAAGCGAAAAGACAACCTTTGAAATAAGGGGGAAAATGCAAACCATATATCTGATAAAGAGTTAATATCCAAACTATATACAGAACTCATACAACTCAATAGCAAAATACAGATAGCCCAAGTAAAAAATGGGCAAAAAACAAAATAAACATTTAACACTACTAATTATGGCAAACCTCCTTGTGTCTGTGTGTGTGTGTGTGTGTGTGTGTGTGTGTGTGTCTTAATGTGGTATACAATATTAAATACTACCATCACCTATGAATTGTTCTTGCCAAAAATGTTCAGTCTAAATCTATTCATTCCTTTAGACCTTTCAGTTTTATAGAAAATACAGAATATAAAGTATCAAATTAAATGGCATCCCATGGTGCTCTGCAGGCAAAATATTTTCATGCATTCAACAATAGCCTATTGTTAAATAAATTATGATCCATCCAGTGGAATATAATGTACCATTAAAAAATCATTATCAGAGAGGCACTTGGATGGCTCATTTAAGCATCCAACTTAAGCTCAGGTCATGATCTTGTGATCCTAGGATGCAGCCCTGCATCAGGCTCCCTGCTCCACAGGAGAGTCTGCTTACCCTCTCCCTCTGTCCCAACTCCTTGCTTGTGTGCACTCCCTCAGATAAATAAATAAATAAATAAATAAATAAATAAATAAATAAACAAACAAATAAATGGCATCCGAAGGATGCAATTGAATGAAGCCAGAATGTGCAACATTCTATAAAACAATTGACCTAGTTTCTTCAAAATGCCAATGTTATGGAGGAGGATTTAAGATGGTGGAGTATTAGGGGGACCCTAAGCTTATGTAGTCCCTCAAACACAACTAAATAGTTATCAAATCATTCTGAGCACCCAATAAATCAATCAGGGGAATGAGAGAACAAAATCTGTAAGTCTAGAAGTAGAAAAACAACCACCTTTTGGAAGGTAGAAGGTGTGGAGAGCTGAACTGGGGGCAATATTCTGTGGATATGGTGGCAGGGAGGGAGCCTGCTCACAGAGGCTACTACAAAGTACTACTAGCAACAGAGTGCAAAATCGGAACTTTTAGAAGTCTGCTACAGAGGGGAATAGTCCCGGCTTAAAGGTGCTCAGGTGGCAAAGCAGGGCGGAATCCCAAGTATAACACCATGGTCTGAAGACCCCTGGGGTTGCAAGAAGAATGGTTGGTGCCTAAGTGGGGCAGTGTTCCCAGGCAGAGGAATATGGAAGCCAGCTGAGAAGAGTTAAGTCTTGGTGCTGGTTTTCTGTTCTGTTTTGCCATAAACTGAGAACTGTTGCACAGTCCTGTGATTGCTTTCCTGGGATGGGCCAGCAAATGGCAAAAGCATGGCAAGACACTACCAGTGTGGAGAAACAGTGTGGGTCCATGCCATGTGAGTCCCTAAAATTTGGAGTATTGAAACCCAGTTGCAGGCCTGACATAAAAATCTCAGACACAGGCAGGGTGACCACAGGGTTCTGGCAGAAACTGGGGACACAAGAGTGGTTGCTTGTTCTTCAGTGAGAGCTCACTGAAGAGTGGGGGGGTGTGACTTTCAACTCTGGGGCTAGAGAGTGGGGCATTGCCATATTTTCCCACCCATCAACAGAGAAAGCCTTCAAAGGAGCAAAACAGCACCACCTAGTGGCGGGCAGAGCCCTTTACACCAAGCCCTGCTGCCCTGCACCCTGGATGTACATTTCCACTAGGGCAAGTCCATCTGAGAATCAGCACAACAGGCCCTTCCCACAGAAGACCAGCACAAACAGCTCGCATCAAGTTTACTGATCATAGAGTGCTGCAACACTTCAGCTCTAGGGGAAAATAGGATCTAGCTTTCTTTTTACTTTTATTCTTTATTGCTTTATTATTTCTTCATTTATTTTCTTATTTTTTAATTCCTTTTTATATTTTATTATTATTTTTTGAAATTTTGGTTTTTATATATACTACATATTTTATTTTTGTTTACTTTTATTTTATTTTTTAATTTTGAGATCTAGATTCTTATAACAAGCAGACCAAAACACACCAAAGACCCAATGTTTTGGTGTTTTTTTCTTTCTTTTTTGTTTTGTTTTCTTTTCTGGAAAAAAATGATGAGATGGAGAAATTGAGCCCAAAAGAAAAAACAGGAAGTAGAACTCATGGCCATGCATATAATCAATACAGATATAAGTAAGATGTCTGAACTAGAATTTAAAACAATGATTATAAAGATACTACTTGGGCTTGAAAAGAGAGAATCCCTTACTGCAGAGATAAAAGAACTAAAATCTAGACAAGCTGAAATTAAAAATGCTATAACCAAGATGCAGTCCAAAGTGGAAGCCATAAAAATGGGGATGGATCATTCTGAGGCAAGATGGTGGAAGAGTAGAGGACCTTGTTTCATCTGGTCCTTTGAATTTAGCTAGATAACTACCAAATCATTCTGAACACTCATGAATTCAACCTGATATGTCAGAAAAGAATATCTGGAACTGTACAAGTAGAAAAGCGACCACTTTTTGCAAGGTAGGAAGTGCAGAGAAGTGAATCTGAGGGTAAATATCAGAAGATAAATGGAGGAGGGCGGGAGCCTCCATAAACCAGCTACCAGAGAGTGATATAGCCCCAGAGGGCAAAATCAGAGCCCTTAGAAATCTGCTCCAGTAAGAGATATCCCTGTCTGAAAGGTACTCAAGGGGATGAAATGGGCAGATTTCTAGGTGGGACAGTGTGGTCTCGGGATTCCCAGAGTCACAGAATTAAGGGGTTGCTTGAGCCAATAGAGTTCCCAAGAAAGGGAGCGGGGAAACTGGTTGTAGTCAGTGAACCCACAAGGGAGCTCTCAGCTCAGTTCACCATAAACTGTTAGCCAGGGCTGATAGGGCAAATACTCTCTGCTTAGGGACCCTGAGGAGGACTGGAATGCTGAGACCCTCTGCCTATCCCCCAGGAGAGGTGGAAGGAATGGGTGTGTGCATGACTGGGCAACAGCTGTCAAGGTGGCGGCCCTATAGAGGAGAGTGTGAGGTGACCCTCTGCCATCCCCTGGGAGGGGCCGAGTGGGTGAAGGCATGACCAGGCAAAAACTCTCAGAATAGGGTCCCTGTAAGGGACAGTACTGAGGGACCCTCTGTCATCCCCCAGGAGGAGTAAAGCGAGCTTTCACATGATCCAGTGACTACTCTCATGCCCTTTGTAAAGGGCAGTAACTCAGGGCCCACTGACTTCCCCTGGGAGGATTGCTGTGCCCTCTCACCACTGGAGTCTACAGAGTAGGGCACACACAGAAGTAAAGACTGTTTATCCTAGAGAGTTTGCCAAGGAAAGGGGATTGAGATCTTTCAGCTTTGGGGCTGGAGATCAGGGCATGGCCATTTTTATTTTGACCCCTTAAAGAGGTGAGGAAAGCCTTCAGGGAACAAAAGCCCCACAGATAACCAGCTTACACTGAGCCCAGCCCCCTGGCAAGGGGTGGTGCAACTCCAAGAAGGAAAACTCTCCCCCAAGAAGACCAACTGGAAGAACAGGTGCACAGCAAGTTTACAGACCCCTCAAGAATTTAACACTCCACCACTAGGGGAAAGGAGTATATAGAATTTGAGGCTTTTTCTCATGATTCCTTTATAGTTCAGTTTAAAGTTTTCCATTTCTTTCTTTTCTTTTTCCTCTTTTCACTAAGTTTTTTCTTTGTTTTATCATCTCTTTGCTTTTAAGTTTTATTTTTTAACTTTCATTTTTTACATTTATACTTTATAGATATATTCTTCATTTTTGGCTTCCTTTCTTTTTATTCAATTTTATTTTTGTATATATATACATTTCATTTTCTTTACAATTTTGGACTTAGTGTCTTTTAACACACAGACCAAAATACACTCAGGACCAAGTAGATCACCCTGTTTTGTCCACCCTGACAAATTACATTCTCTCTGCCCCCCCCCAATTTTTAAAATTTTTCTTTATTTTTTTTATTTTTTTAAATTTTGCTTCTCCTTTTCTTTTTTGGTTTCTGACTTCTTCAGATTTGTCTAGTGTGTATTTCGCTTAGATTGTGGTTGATATTTTTTATTCTGCTCGCTCATTCATCTATTCTTCTCTGGGGAAAATGACTGGAAAGAGGCATTCACAACAAAAGAAAGAACCAGAGGTAATACTTTCTGGAGCAGATATAATCGATAAGGATATAAATAAAATGTCAGACTTTGAGTTCCAGGACAGTGGAGGAGGAGGAGACCTGAAGTTCGTCTGGTCCCAGGGATTCAACTAGAGAGCTACCAAACCATTCTGAATACCTATGAACGCAACTGGAGAATGAAGAAAAGAGCAGCAGAAACTCTATAAACAGAAAAGTGACCACTTTCTGCAAGGAGGAGAAAAGATGGCGGAGGAGAAGGGGACCCCTTTCTCTGCTGGTCCCCTGAGTCGAGCTGGATATCTACCAGACAATCCTGAAAACCCACAGAATCAGCCTGAGACGCAGGAAGATACATCTGGATCTCTACAAACGGACATCTCCAGCGCTGAATAGTGAGGTATGAAGCAGGGAGCTGTGAATCTATGCACAGATATCAGAAGATAAATGGAAGGGGGAGGGAGCTGATGCACTCGGGTGCCAGGAAGCAGAGGCTACTTGCACTGAGGAGCAGGCCGGACTTGTGGACCAGCATCCGCTAGAGAGCAGACAGAGACTGTGAGTCTGGGAATGTGCATGCAACCAGACTGAAAACCGGAGCACTGGAGCGCACACTCCAACTAGACTGAAACTGAGAGCTCGGGAGCACACGTGCAACTAGACTGAAAACTGAAGCTCAAGAGCTCTCACTGGAACCGGACTGCTACCGGGAGCTCGGGAGGGCGTGTGTGACCACACTGAAAACAGGCACTCCGGAGCGCACGCAAACCACACTGAAACAGGGAGCTTGGGAGCTCATGTCAGAACCGGGGGTGGCTGGTGGTGTTAGAAGCACAAAGGAAGTGCTGGGCCTGGAAGTGAGGGCTGGGAGAGCGGCTGTGGGGAGCACAACCCAGGACGCTGCAGGGTTTTTGGCAGCACTGACAGAAACAGAGTTAAAGTGGCCAAGCGAGCTCAGTGGAGAGCGGACTGCAAACTCTCTGTTCTGAGACAGAGGCCAGTATATGGCCACTGCTGCTCTGACTCTGAGAACAGTCCCAGAAAACCACCAGGGAAAGCTGCCAGAGAACAAAAGCCCAGAAATACCAGCTCACATTGTGCCAATCCCCATCCCCCCTTGCAGGGGACAGGGTGACTCTACCCAAGCAGGATTGCCTGAGTATCAGCGAGGCAGGCCCCTCCCCCAGAAGGCAGGCTGAAAAATCAAGAAGCCCACATCCCTAAGGTCCCTATAAAAGAAGTAAACACTGCCTGGGTCCTGATCAATAACTTGGTCTCTGGGCATCCCCGCAACCTCTCCTCATCAGAATGACGAGGAGGAGAAATCCCCCCCCCCAACAAAGAAAAGTTAATGAGTCTGTGGCCTATGCCACAGAACTGACGGATATGGATATAACCAAATTGTCAGAGATGGAGTTCCGAGTAACAATGGTCAAGATGATGTGTAGGCTTGAAAAAATATTAATGAAAATATTAATGAGAATATTGAATCTCTAACGGCGGAAATGAGAGTGAATCTGGCAGAAATTAAAAATGCTATGAATCAAATGCAATCTAAATGAGACGCTCTGAAGGTCGGGGTAATTGAGACAGAACGAATTAGTGAATTGGAGGATGGGATGGTAGGAGAGAAAGCTAAAACAGAAACTTGGCTCAAAAAAATCCAATCTTAAGAATGTAGATTACAGGAGATTACTGACTCAATGAAACGTTTCAATGTCAGAATCATCAGCATCCCAGAGGGGGTGAAGAAGGAGAGGTTCTGAAAAGATATTTGAACAAATTGTAGCTGAGAACTTCCCTAATCTGGCAAAGGAAACAAGCATTCGTGTCCAAGAGGCAGAGAGGACCCTTCCCCAGGTTGATGAGAACAGACCTACACCAAGTAATGTCATAGTGAAATTCGTGAATATTAGATCCAAGGATACAGTATTGAAAGCAGCCAGGGGGAAGAAAATCCTTACATACAGAGGGAAAAATATCAGAATAACGTCAGACCTGTCGACAGAGACCTGGCAGGCTAGGAAAGTTTGGCAGGGTATTATCAAAGCTCTCTCTGAGAAGAACATGCAACCAAGGATCCTTTAGCCAGCAATGCTGTCATTCAGAATGGATAGAGAGATAAGGACCTTCTAGGATCAGCAGAAACTGAAGGAATTTGTAACCACCAAACCAGCCCTACATGAGATATTAAGGGGGGGGGTTATAAAAGTAAAAAGGCCCCAAGAGTGATACAGAAGAGAAATTTACAATCTATAGAAACAAAGACTTCACAGGCAACATGACATCATTAAAATCATATCTCTCAATAATCACTCTCAATGTGAATGGCCTAAAAGTTCCCATAAAACCACATGGTTGCAGATTGGATAAAAAGAAATGACCCATCCATTTGCTGTCTACAAGAGAATCATCTGAACCTAAAGATAGATCCAGACTGAAAGTAAAGGGATGGAAAACCATTTTTCATGCCAATGGACCTCAAAAGAAAGCTGGGGTAGCAATTCTTATATCAGACAGATTGGATTTTAAACAAAAGGCTCTAGTTAGAGATACAGAGGGACACTATATAATTCTTAAAGGATGTATCCAACAAGTGGATGTGACAATTATAAATATCTATGCCCCAACAGGGGAGCAGCTAGATACACAAGCCAACTCTTAACCAGAATAAACAGACATATAGATAATAATACATTAATCGTAGGGGACCTCAACACTCCACTCTCAGCAATAGACAGATCACCTAAGCAGAAAATCAACAAAGAAACAAGAGCATTCAATGACATACAGGACCACATGGACCTCATAGATATGTATAAAACACTACACCCCAGAACAACAGAATACTCATTCTTTTCGAATGCACATGGAACATTCTCCAGAATAGACCATATACTGGGTCACAGCAGGTCTCAACCAATACCAAAAGACTGAGATTATTCCCTGCATATTCTCAGACCACGATGCTTTGAAACTGGAACTAAAACAAAAGGAAAAATTTGGAAGAAACTCAAACACTTGGAAACTAAGAACCATCCTGCTCAAGATTCATTGGGTAAACCAAGAAATTAAAAATCAGTTTATACAATTTTTGGACACCAATGAAAATGAAAACACATCAGTCCAAAACCTATGGGACACTGCAAAGGTGGTCCTAAGGGGAAAACATAGCCATCCAAGCCTCACACAAAAGAATAGAAAAATCTAAAATGCAGTTTTTATATTCTCACCTCAAGAAGCTGAAGCTGAAACAGAAGAACAGGCCTATCCCACTCACAAGAAGGCGGGTGATCAAGATTAGAGCAAAGATCAATGAATTAGAAACCAGGAGCACAATAGAGCAGATCACCAGGACTAGAAGTTGGTTCTCCGAAGGAATAAATAAGAACGATAAGCCACTGGCCAGATGTATTCAAAAGAATAGAGAAAGGACCCCAATTAATAAAATTATGAATGAAAGGGGGTCACAACCAACACCAATGAAATAGGAAGGATTATTAGAAACTTTTATCAACAGATTTATGCCAATAAATTAAGCAATCTGGAAGAGATGGAGACCTTCCTGGAAACCTATAAACTACCAAGACTGAAACAGAAAGAAATTGATTATTTAAACAGACTGATGAAAAGATGGGTATTAAGGAGGGCATGTATTGCATGGTGCACTGGATGTTAGACGCAAGTAATGAATCATGGAACTTTACATCAGAATCTAGAGATGTACTGTATGGTGACTAACATAATATAATAAAAAAATATTATTATAAAAAATTATGAAGAGATTGAAGCAGTGATCAAAAACCTCCCCCAAAACAAGAGTCCAGGGCCTGACGGTTTCCCCGGGAATTCTACCAAACATTCAAAGAAGAAATAATACCTATTCTTCTGAAGCTGTTTCAAAAAATAGAAACAGAAAGAAAACTATGAAACTCATTCTATGAGGCCAGTATTACCTTGATTCCCAAACCAGGCAAAGACCCCATCAAAAAAGGAGAATTACAGATCAGCACAAGAGTTTTGACCTGCTTCATTTCCAACCTGGGCAGATTCACCCCTCCTTAGGCAACCTGGTCATCTCCGCTCCCTGGAGGTCATCATATTGATGCCGAAATTAGTGCAGACACCCGATTGGGAAAGCGAACTACAGCCCAGAACTCCCGGGCTCAAGCAATCCTCCTGCCTCAGCCTCCCGAGTAGCTGGGATGACAGGTGCGCCACCCTTCATGGAACATAAGAAGTAGGAAGATCAGTAGGAGAAGAAGGGGAAGAAGAAAGGGGGGGTAAACAGAAGGGGGAATTATCCATGAGAGACTATGGACTCTGGGAAACAAACTGAGGGCGTCAGAGGAGAGGGGATGGGGGAATGGGAAAGGCTGGTGATGCATATCAAGGAGGGCACATATTGCATGGTGCACTGGGTGTTATATGCAAGTAATGAATTATGGAACTTTACACCAAAAACTAGGGATATACTGGGGCGCCTGGGTGGCACAGTGGTTAAGCGTCTGCCTTCGGCTCAGGGCGTGATCCCGGCGTTGTGGGATCGAGCCCCTCAGGCTCCTCTGCTATGAGCCTGCTTCTTCCTCTCTCACTCCCTCTGCCTGTGTTCCCTCTCTCGCTGGCTGTCTCTATCTCTGTCAAATAAATAAATAAAATCTTAAAAAAAAAAACTAGGGATATACTTTATGGTGACCAACATAATAAAATAAAAAATGTTACTAAAAAAAGGAGAATTACAGACTGATATCCCTGATGAATATGGACAACAAAATTCTCAACAAGATCCTAGCTAATAGGATCCAAGAGTACATTAAAAGGATTATCCATCAGGACCAAGTGGGATTCATCCCTGGGATGTAAGGGTGGTTCAACTTTTGCAAATAGATCACTGTGATAGATCATATCAACAAGAAAAGACTCAGGAACCATATGATCTTCTCAATTGATGCAGAAAAAGCATTTGACAAAATACAGCATCCTTTCCTGATTAAAACCCTTCAGAGTGTAGGGATAGAGGGTACATTTCTCAATTTCGTAAAAACCATCTATGAAAAGCCTACAGTGAATATCATTTTCAATGGGAAAAAGCTGAAAGCCTTTCCCTAAAGATCAGGAACACAACAAGGATGCCCAGTCTTGCCATTATTATTCATCATAGTACTAGAAGTTCTTGCAACAGCAATCAGACAACAAAAAGGGATAAAAGGTATCCAAATTGGCAAAGAAGAAGTCAAACTCTCTCTCTTCCAAGATGACATAGAAAACGCAAAAGACTCCACTCCCAAACTACTAGAACATATGGAGTAATTCGGTAAGGTGACGGGATACAAAATCAATGCTCACAAATCAGTTGCATTTCTATACATGAACAATGAGACTGAAGAAAGAAAAATTAGGGAATCCAGTCTATTTATCATAGCACCAAAAATCATGTTATCTTGGAATTAACTTAGCCAGAGATGTAAAGGATCTATATTCTAGAAACTACAAATCACTCTTGAAAGACTATGAAGAAGGCACAAAAAGGTGGAAAAATTTTCCATGCTCATGGATTGGAGGAATTAACATAGTTAAAATGTCTCTGCTTCCCAGAGCAATCTACATTTTAAATGCCATCGTGATCAAAATACCAATGACATTTTTTAAAGAACTGGAACAAACAGCCATGAAATTTGTATGGAACCAGAAAAGGCCCCGAATAGCCAAGGAATTGTTGAAAAGGAAAAACAAAGCTGGGGCACCACATAGCCGGATTTAATGCTGTACTACAAAGCTGTGATGACAAAGACAGCATGGTACTAGCACAAAAACAGACACATATCAATGGAACAGAAGAGAGAACCCAAAAATGGACCCTCGGCTCTTTGGGCAACTTATCACTGACAAAGCAGGAAAAAACATCTGGTGGAAAAAAGACAGTCTCTTCAATAAATGGTGCTGGAAAATTGCACACCTACAAGCAAAAGAATGAAACTTGACCACTCCCTCACACCACACACAAAGATAAACTCCAAATGGATGAAAGACCTCAATGTGAGACAGGAATCCATCAAAATCATAGAGGAGAACATAGGCTGCAGCCTCTTTGACATCGGCCACAGCAACTTTTTTCATGACACATCTCCAAAGGCAAGAGAAACAAAAGATAAAATGAACTTGTGGGACTTCATCAAGATCAAAAGCTTCTGCAGAGCCAAGGAAACAGTCAAAAAAACTAAGAGGCAGCCCATGGAATGGGAGAATATATTTGCAAATGACACTACAGATAAAAGACTGGTATCCAAGATCTACAAAGAGCTTCTCAAACTCAATACACAAGAAACAAACAAAGAAATCATAAAATGGGCAGAAGATAGGAACAGACACTTTTCCAATGATGACATACAAATGGCTAACAGACACATGAAAAAATGTTCAAAATCATTAGCCATCAGTGAAATTCAAATCAAAACCACACTGAGATACCACCTTAAGCCAGTTAGAATGACAAAAATTGACAAGGCAGGAAACAACAAGTGTTGGAGAGGATGTGGAGAAAGGGGATCCCTTCTACATTGTTGGTGGGAATGCAAGTTGGTACAGCCACTCTGGAAAACAGTGTGGGGGTCCCTTAAAAAGTTAAAAATTAAGCTACGTTATGATCCAGCCATGGCACTACTGGGTATTTACCCCAAAGATACAGACGTAGTGAAGAGAAGGGCCATATTCACCCCCATGTTCATAGCAGCATTTTCCACAATATATAAATCGTGGAAGGAGCCGAGATGTCCTTCAACAGAGGACTGGATTAAGAAGATTTGGTCCATAGATACCATGGAATATTACTCAGCCATCAAAAAGAACAATTTTTCTAGATTTGCAGCAACATGGATGGGACTGTAGGAGATAATGCTAAGTGAAATAAGTCAAGCAGAGAAAGACAATTATCATATGGTTTCACTCATTTATGGAACATAAGAAGTAGGAAGATCGGTAGGAGAAGAAAGGGAAGAAGGAGGGGGGGTAAACAGAAGGGGGAATGAACCACGAGAGACTATGGACTCTGGGAAACCAACTGCGGGCTTCAGAGGGGAGAGGGTGGGGGAATGGCATAGGCTTCTGATGGGTACTAAGGAGGGCACGTATTGCATGGATCACTTGGTGTTATGCGCAAGCAATGAATCATTGAACTTTACATCAAAAACTAGGGATGTACTGTATGGTGGTTAACATCATATAATAAAAAATTACTAAAATAAAGAACTTCTCTAGCTCGATACACAAGAAACAAACAAAGAAATCATAAAATGGGCAGAAGATAGGAACAGACACTTTTCCAATGAAGACATACAAATGGCTAACAGACACATGAAAAAATGTTCAAAATCACTTGCCATCAGTGAAATTCAAATCAAAACCACATTGAGATACCACCATACACTAGTTAGAATGGCAAAAATTGACCAGGCAGGAAACAGCAAATGTTGGAGAGGATGTGGAGAAAGGGGATCCCTCTTACACTGTTGGTAGGAATGCAGTTGGTACAGCCACTTTGGAAAACAGTGTGGAAGTCCCTTAAAAAGTTCAAAATTGAGCTACCCTATGATCCAGCAATTGTACTACTGGGTATTTACCCCAAAGATACAGATGTAGTGAAGAGAAGGACCATATGCACCCAATGTTCATAGCAGAATTGTCCACAATAGCTGAATTGTGGAAAGAGCCAAGATGCCCTTCAACAGACGAATGGATTAAGACGATGTGGTCCATATATACAATGGAATATTACTCAGCCATCAAAAAGAACGATTTCTCAAGATTTTCAGCAACATGGAAGGGACTGTAGGAGATAAATACGTGAAATAAGTCAAGATAGAAAGACAATTATCATATCTTTTCAGTCATTTATGGAGCATAAGAAATAGAAAGATCGGTAGGAGAAGGAAGGGAAGAATGAAGGGGGGTAAACAGAAGGGGGAATGAACTATGAAAGACTGTGGACTCTGGGAGACTAACTGGGGGCTTCAGGGTGGATGAGGTTGGGGGATTGTTTTAGGCAAGTGCTAGGTATTAAGGAAGGAATGAATTGCATGGTGCACTGGGTTTTATGTGCAAATAATGAATCATGGAACCTTACATCAAAAACTAAGGATATACTGTATCATTACTAACATATGAAATAAAAGTTATTATTAAAAGAAATAAAAAAAATAAAGGCACAGGAAACAAAAGCAAAAATGAACTTTTGGGACTTCATCAAGATAAAGATTCTCCACAACAAAGAAACATTCAACAAAAGTAAGAGGCAATCCATGGAATATGAGAAGGTATTGGCAAATCGCATTTCAGATAAAGGGCTGGTATCCAAGATCTATAAGGAACTTATCAAACTCAACACCCAAAGAACAAATAATCTAGTCAAGAAATGAGCAGAAGACATGAACAGACACTTCTCCAAAGAAGAAACACAAATGACTAATAGATATATGAAAAATTGTTCAAGATCACCAGCAATTAAGGAAATACAAATCAAAATCACAGTGAGATACAGCCTTACACCCATTGAAATGTCCAAAATTAACAAGACAGGAAACAAGTGTTGGCAAGGATGTGGAGAAAGGGGAACCCTCTTACACTGTTGGTCAGAATACAACCTGGTACAACCATTCTGGAAAACAGTATGGAGATTCCTCAAGATGTTAAAAATAGACCTACCTTACCACCCAGTGATTACACTACTAAGTATTTACCCCAAAGATACAGTTGTAGTGAAATGAAGGGGCACTTGCACCCCAATATTCACACCAGAATTGTCCACAATAGTCACACTGTGGAAGGATCCAAAATGCCCTTCAACAGATGAATGGGTCAAGAAGATGTATTACATATACACAGTGGAATATTACTCAGCCATCAATTCATCAAGGATGCATCCCCACCATTTGCATCGACCTTGATAGAACTGGTGGGGATTATGCTAAGTGAAATAAGTCAAACAGAAAAAGACAATTATCTTATGGTTTCACTCATATGTGGAACATAAGGAATAGATTGGAAGACCACAGGGGAAGGGAGCGCAAACCAATTGGGAAGAAATCAGAGAGGGAGACAAACCATGAGAGACTCTGGACTCTGGGAGACAAACTAAAGTTTACAGCAGGGAGGGGGTTGGGGGGATGAGGTAACTGGGTGATGGCTATTAAGGAGGGCATGACTTGTGAGGAGCACTGGCTGTTACATGTGATTAATGAATCATTGAACAGTACATCAAAAACTTACGATGTACTATATGCTTGCCAACTGAACATAATAATAAAAAAGAAACTTAACATCAAAAAAAAATCAAAACCCATCAATATGCTCTCTGCAAGAGACTCACTTCAGACATAAAGGCAGCTCAAGACTGAAAGTGAGGGTGTGGAAAATCATTGACCATACTAATGAACCTCAAAAGAAAGCTGGGGTAGGAATCCTCATATTAAACAAATTAGATTTACAAACTGAGGGCTTCAGAGGGCAGGAGGGCTGGGGATTGGGATAGGCCAGTGATGGGTATTAAGGAGGGCACATATTGCATGGTGCACTGAGTGTTATATGCAAATAATGAATCATGGAACATTACATCAAAAACTAAGGATATACTGTATGGTGACTAACATAACATAATAAAAAATATAAAAAAAAAGAAGAGACGTATGAAAAAATAAACAAATAATAAATAAAAATTAAAAAAAATAAACCAAAGACTGTAGTAAGAGATGAAGACAGACACCATATCTTACTTAAAGGTATCTACTCAACAAGAAGATCTAACAATTACAAATATATACACTCCTAATTTGGGAGCTGCCAATTATATCCACCAATTAATAACCAAATTAAAGAAATACATAGATAATAATGCAGCAATAGTAGGGGAGTTAAACACCCCACTCATAGCAACATGCAGGTCAACTAAGCAGAAGATCGACAAGGAGAAGAGGGCTTTGAATGACACACTGGACAAGATGGACGTCAGAGATATATACAGAACATTCCATCCTAAAACAACAGAATACACATTCTTGTTGAGTGCACATGAAACTTTCTCCAGAATAAATCGCATACTGACTCAAAAAATCAGGTCTCAACAGACATCAAATGATTGGGATTATTCCCTACATATTTCAGACCAAATGCTTTGAAATTTGACCTGAATCACAAGAGGAAAAAAAACCACATAGAACAGTCTGGAACTGCTTACACTGAGCCTGGCACCCTAAGCAAAGACATCTGAAAATCAGCGCAATGGACCCTTCCCCCAGACAACCAATATTAACATCTGGCTAATATCAGGTTTACCAATCATACAGAAATACAAAACTCCAGTGCTAGGGAAAAATAGTGTATAGAAAACATGGTTATTTTCTCATGGTTCTTCAGTCTTTCAGTTTAATTTTCTATTTCCTTTTCCACTAAGTTTTTATTTTATCAACTTTTTTTTAAAGTCTTTTTAAATTTTCATTTTTACATATATATACATATTTTACATTTATATATATTGTATACATTTATATATATACATATATACATGTTGATATATACAAATTACATATATATATATTTTACATTTTATATATACATATATACAAATATATATATTTACATTTATATATTTTTTTAATTTTATCAACCCTTTCTTAAGTCTTTTTTTAATTTTCATTTTTACATTTATATATACATTTTACATTTTTATATATTGTATACATTTATATATACATATATACATTTATATATATAATACAAATTACATTTATATATACACACATTATACATTTATATAAATACACATTTTACATTTATATATGTATATATACAAATATATATATTTACATTTATATATATTATATACATTTATATATATTATATATTTCATTTTTGCTTTCCTTTCATTGTATTCAATTTTATTTTTGTATAAGTTTTTATTTATTTACAATTTTGGGATCTAGTCACTTCTAACAAACAGACCAAAATATGTTCAGGATCTAGTTTATTGTTCTGTTCTGTTCACCTGTTTGATTTTATTCTTTCTTTTTTCCTTCTTTTTTTTTCTGTTATGGTCTCTGATCTCTTCTGATTTGTTTAGTGTATATTTTTTCTGTTGTTCTTGCTATATTTATATTTTGTTCTCTCATCTATTCTTCTCAGGACCTAATGACAATAAGGAAGAACACACCCTGAAAAAAGAGAAAAAGAGGCAGTACTCACTGCCAAATTTAATCAATAAGGATTTAAGTGAGATGTCAGAACTAGAATTCAAAACAATGATCATAAAGATAAGTGCTAAGGGCACCTGGGTGGCTCAGTCTGTTAAATATCTTCCTTCAGCTCAGGTCACGATCCTGGAGTCCTAGGATTGAGCCCCACATTCTCCCTCTCCCTCTGCTGCTCCCCCTGCTTGTGCTGTTGCTCTTGCACTCTCTCAAATAAATCAATAAAAATATTTTTTAATGATTTTTTATTTTTTATGTTAGTCACCATACAGTACATCCCCGGTTTCTGATGTAAGGCTCGATGATTCATTAGTTGCATATTAACACCCAGAAAACCATGCAATACGTGCCCTCCTTACTACCCATCACCGGTATATCCCATTCCCCCACCCCCCTCCCCTCTGAGGCGCTCAGTTTGTTTCTCATAGTCCATAGTCTCTCATGTTTCATTCCCCCTTCTGATTACCCCCCCCTTTCTTTATCCCTTTCTTCCCCTACTGATCATCCTAGTTCTTATGTTCCATAGATGAGAGAAATCATATGACAGTTGTCTTTCTCTGCTTGACTTATTTCACTTAGCATTATCTCCTCCATTCTGTCCATGTTGCAGCAAATGTTGAGAACTCGTTCTTTCTGATGGCTGAGTAATATTCCATTGTATATATGGACCACAACTTCTTAATCCAGTCATCTGTTGAAGGGCATCTCGGCTCCTTCCACGATTTAGCTATTGTGCACAATGCTGCTATGAACATTGGGGTGCATATGGCCCTTCTCTTCACTACGCCTGTATCTTTGGGGTAAACACCCAGTAGTGCAATGGCTGGGTCACAGGGTAGCTCAATTTTTAACTTTTTAAGGGACTTCCACACTGTTTCCCAGAGTGGCTGTACCAACTTGCATTCCCACCAACAATGTAGAAGGGATCCCCTTTCTCCACATCCTCTCCAGCAATTGTTGTTTCTTGCCTTGCCTATTTTTGCCATTCTAACTGGCATAAGGTGCTATCTCAGTGTGGTTTTGATTTGAATTTCCCTGATGGCTAATGATTTTGAACATTTTTTCATGTGTCTGTTAGCCATTTCTATGTCTTCATTGGAAAAATGTCTGTTCATATCTTCAGCCCATTTTTTGATTTGTGTATTTGTTTCTCGTGTATTGAGTTTGAGAAGTTCTTTGTAGATCTTGGATACCAGTCTTTTATCTGTAGTGTCATTTGCAAATATATTCTCCCATTCCGTGGGCTGTCTTTTAGTTTTTTTGACTGTTTCCTTGGCTGTGCAGAAACTTTTAATCTTGATGAAGTCCCATAAGTTCATTTTTTCTTTTGTTTCTCTTGCCTTTGGGGATGTGTCATGAAAAAGGTTGCTTTGGCCGATGTCATAGAGGTTGCTGTCTATGTTCTCCTCTAGAATTTTGATGGATTCCTGCCTCACATCGAGGTCTTTCATCCATTTGGAGTTTATTTTTGTGTGTGGTGTGAGAGAGTGGTCAAGTTTCATTCTTTTGCATGTAGCTGTCCAATTTTCCCAGCACCATTTATTGAAGAGACTGTCTTTTTCCCACCGGATGTTTTTTCCTGCTTCATCAAATATTAGTTGCCCAAAGAGCCGAGGGTCCATTTCTGGGCTCTCTATTCTGTTCCATTGGTCTATGTGTCTGTTTTTGTGCCAGTACCATGCTGTTTTGTGATGACAGCTTTGTAGTACAGCTCAAAATCTGGCATTGTGATGCCCCCAGCTTTGTTTTTCCTTTTCAGCAGTTCCTTGGAGATTCGGGGCCTTTTCTGTTTCCATACAAATTTAAGGACAATTTGTTCCAGTTCTTTGAAAAGTGTCCTCGGTATTTTGATCGGGATAGCATTGAAAGTGTAGATTGCTCTGGGTAGCATGAACATTTTAACTATGTTAATTCTTCCGATCCATGAGCATGGAATATCTTTCCATCATTTTATGTCTTCCTCAATGTCTTTCAAGAGTGATTTATAGTTTCTAGAATATAGGTCATTTGCGTCTCGGTTAAGTTAATTAAAAGGTAACATATGGTTTTTGGTGCTATTGTAAATGGG